>NW_027094494.1:0-89723 GCF_029207755.1 Chamaea fasciata
GGGCACTCTCAGGGACACCCTGGGAAGCCCCAGGGACACCGAGGGGACAGCCAGAGCACCCCAGGGTCACCTAGGGGACAGCCAGGGCACTCCCAGGGACACTCTGGGCGCCCACAGGGACACCTTGGGGACAGCCAGGGCACCCCAGGGACACCCAGGGCACCACCAGGGACAACTAGGGGACAGCCAGGGCACCCCAGGGCACCCCAGGGACACCCAGGGCACCCCCAGGGACACCTAGGGTACCTCCAGGGTACCCCCAGGGACACGTACGGGACAGCCAGGGCACCCCCAGGGACACCTAGGGGACAGCCAGGGAACCCCAGGGACACCCTGTGCACCCCCAGAGACACCTAGGGCACACCCAGGGACACCTAGGAGACAGCCAGGGCCCCCCCAGGGACACCTAGAGGACAGCCAGGGAACCTCAGGGACACCCTGTGCACCCCCAGGGACACCCAGGGCACACCCAGGGACACCTAGAGGACAGGCAGGGCAACCCCAGGGCACCCCAGGGACACCCAGGGCTCCCACAGGGACACCAAGGGGACAGGCAGGGCACCCCCAGGGACACCGAGGGGACAGCCAGGGCACTCCAGGGACACCCAAGGCACCCCCAGGGACACCTAGGGGACAGCCAGGGCACCCCCAGGGACACCCAGGGAACCCCCAGGGACACCTAGGGGACAGGCAGGGAACCCCCAGGGACACCTAGGTGACAGCCAGGGCGCCCCCAGGGACACCCAGGGCACCCCGAGGGACAGCTAGGGGGCAGCCAGGGCACCCCACGGACACCAAGGGGACAGCCAGGGCACCCCCAGGGACACCTAGGGGACAGCCAGGGCACCCCAGGGACACCCAGGGCACCCGCAAAGACACGTAGGGGACAGCCAGGGCACCCCAGGGACACCCTGGGCACCCCCAGGGACACCTAGGGGACAGCCAGGGCACTCCCAGGGACACCCTGGGAACCCCAGGGACACCGAGGGGACAGCCAGAGCACCCCAGGGACACCTAGGGGACAGCCAGGGCACCCCCAGAGACCCCTAGGGGACAGCCAGGGCACTCCCAGGGACACTCTGGGCGCCCACAGGGACACCTTGGGGACAGCCAGGGCACCCCAGGGACACCCAGGGCACCACCAGGGACAACTAGGGGACAGCCAGGGCACCCCCAGGGAGACGTACGGGACAGCAGGGCACCCCCAGGGACACCTAGGGGACAGCCAGGGAACCCCAGGGACACCCTGTGCACCCCCAGAGACACCAAGGGCACACCCAGGGACACCTAGGAGACAGCCAGGGCCCCCCCAGGGACACCTAGGGGACAGCCAGGGAACCTCAGGGACACCCTGTGCACCCCCAGGGACACCCAGGGCACACCCAGGGACACCTAGGGGACAGCCAGGGCACCCCAGGGACAGCGAGGGCACCCCCAGAGACACCTAGGGGACAGCCAGGGCACCCCCAGCGACACCTAGGGGACCCCAGGGCCCCCCCAGGGACACCCAGGGCACCCCCAGGGACACCCAGGGGACAGCCAGGGCACCCCAGGGACACCCAGGGCACCCCCAGGGACACTTAGGGGACAGCCAGGGCACCCCCAGGGACACCTAGGGGACAGCCAGGGCACCCCAGGCACACCCAGGGCATCCCCAGGGACACCTAGGGGACAGCCAGGGCACCCTAGGGACAGCCAGGGCACCCCCAGGGACACCGAGGGCACAGCCACGCCACCCTAGGGACAGCCAGGGCACCCCCAAGGACACCTAGGGGACACGCAGGGGACCCCCAGAGACACCTAGGGGACAGCCAGGTCATCCCCAGGGACACCCAGGTCACCCCCAGGGACACCTAGGGGACAGCCAGGGAACCCGAGGGACAGCCAGGGCACCCCAGGGACAGCGAGGGTACCCCCCAGGGACACCTAGGGGACAGCCAGGGCACCCCGAGGGACACCAACGCACCCCAAGGGACACCTAGGTGACAGCCAGGGCACCCTAGGGACAGCCAGGGCACCCCCAGGGACCCCTAGGGCACAGCCAGGGCACCCTAGGGACAGCCAGGTCACCCCCAGGGACACCAAGGGGACATCCAGAGCACCCCAGGGACAGCCAGGGCACCCCCAGGGACACCTAAGGAACACCCTGGGCACCCCCAGGGACACCAAGGGGACCTCCAGGGACACCTAGGGGACAGGCAGGGCACCCCCAGGGACACTGACGGGACAGCCAGGGCACCCCCAGAGACCCCTAGGGGACAGCCAGGGCACTTCCAGGGACACTTTGGGCACCCACAGGGACACCTTGGGGACAGCCAGGGCACACCAGGGACACCCAGGGCACCCCCAGGGACACCTAGGGGACCTCCAGGGCACCCCCAGGGACACCCAGGGCACCCCCAGGCCACCTAGGGGACAGCCAGGGCACCCCAGGGACGGCCAGGGCCCCCCCAGGGACACCTATGGGGACAGCCAGGGCACGCCAGGCACACCCAGGGCTCCCCCAGGGACATCGAGGTCACCCCCAGGGACACCTAGGGCACCCCCAGAGACACCGAGGGCACAGCCAGGGCACCCACAGGGACACCAAGGGCACAGACAGGGCACCCTACGGACACCAAGGGGACAGCCAGGGCACCCCCAGGGACACCAAGGGGACATCCAGAGCACCCCAGGCACACCCACGGCACCCCCAGGGACACCTAGGGGACAGCCAGGGCACCCCGAGGGACATCAGGGCACCCCCAGGGACACCTAGGGGACAGCCAGGGCACCCCAGGGACAGCGAGGGCACCCCAGGGACACCTAGGCGACCTCCAGGGACATCTAGGGGACAGCCAGGGCACCCCAGGGACAGCCAGGGCACCCCCAGGGACACCTAGGGGACAGCCAGGGCCCCCCACGGACAGACAGGGCAGCCCAGGGACATCTAGGGGACAGCCAGGGCCCCCCCAGGGACACCTAGGGGACAGCCAGGGCACCCCAGGGACACCCAGGGCACCCCCTGGGACACCTAGGGGACAGCCAGGGCATCCCGAGGGACAGGGAGGGCACCCACAGGGACACCTAGGAGACAGCCAGGTCACGCCAGGGACACCCAGGGCACCCCCAGGGACACCTAGGAGACAGCCAGGGCACGCCAGGGACACCCAGGGCACCCCAGGGACACATAGGAGACAGCCAGGGCACCCCCAGGGACACTGAGGGGACAGCCAGGGCACCCCAGGGACACCTAGGGCACAGCCAGGGCACCCTAGGGACAGCCAGGGCAGCCCAGGGAGACCTACGGGACAGCCAGGGCACCCTCTGGGACACCCAGGGCACCCCCAGGGCCACCTAGGGGACAGCCAGGGCACCCCAAGGACAGCCAGGGCAGCCCAGGGACACCTACGGGAAAGCCAGGGCACCCCAGGGCAGTCCAGGGACACCCAGGGTACCCAGGGACACGTAGGGGACCTCCCGGGCACCCCAGGGACACCCAGGGCCCCGCCAGGGACACCTACGGGACAGCCAGGGAACGCCCGGGACACCATGGGCACGCCCAGGGACACCTAGGGGACAGCCAGGGCACCCCCAGGGACACGTAGGGGACAGCCAGGGCACCCTAGGGACAGGCAGGGCACCCCCAGGGGACACCTAGGGGACAGCCAGGGCCCCCCCAGGGACACCTAGGGGACAGCCAGGGCACCCCAGGGACTCCTAGGGCACCCCCAGGGACACCGAAAGGACAGCCAGGGCACCCTAGGGACAGCCATGGCACCCTAGGGACAGCCAGGGCACCCCCAGAGACACCGAGGGCACAGCCAGGGCACCCTAGGGACAGCCAGGGCACCCCAGGGACACCTAAGGGACAGGCAGGGCACCCCCAGTGACACTGACGGGACAGCCAGGGCACCCCCAGAGACCCCTAGGGGACAGCCAGGGACCTCCTAGGGACACTCTGGGCACCCCAAGGGACACCTTGGGGTCAGCCAGGGCACCCCAGGGACACCCAGGGCACCCCCAGGGACACGGAGGGGACAGCCAGGGCACCCCCAGGGACACCTAGGGCAAGGCAGGACACCCCCAGGGACACCTAGGGGACAGGCAGGGCACCTCCAGGGACAGCCAGGGTACCCCCAGGGACACCTAGGGACAGTCAGGGCACCCCAGGGACACCTAGGGGACAGCTAGGGTACCCTAGGGACAGCCAGGGCACCCCGAGGGACACCTAAGTGACAGCCAGGGCACCCCAGGGACATCGAGGGACAGCCAGGAACCCCCTGGGACAGCCAGCTCACCCCCACGGCCGCCTCCACCTCCAGGAGCTATCAAAACCCTCCTCAGGTTCTTTGATGCCTCAAATGGGCCGCCCAAACCTCCCGAATACCACCCAAAGCACCCAAAGCAGCCCCCAGGACGCCCCCCAGACCCCCCACAACCCAAAAACCCTCTCCACGAAAACTCAGGACCCCCAGGATCCCCCCAAATCCGCGCCCCCCCTCACCCTGAGGTCCCGTTTGAGCCGCTCCACGTTGCGGACAGGCACCAGCTCATCAAGCCCCAAGCACCAACACCTGCGGGACTGGGATGGACTGAGAGCACTGGGAGGGTGACCAGAGAAACCTGGGATGGACGAAGAGTGGACTGGGATGAACTGGGATGAACTGGCAGGCGTGTGGGAGTCCATGGTGGCCACTCGGTGCCTTACTGGTCTATACTGGGATGGGTCGGATGGCCCCAGGGGAGGGGGTGAGGCCACAATGGTCCAGACTGGGAGGGGTGTCACCATGGCGCCGCAGGTGGAGTCGAGGATATGAGCGAGGCAAGGACACCTAGGGGACAGCCAGGGCAACCCAGGGACACCCAGGGCACCCCCAGGGAAACCTAGGAGACAGCCAGGGCACCCCCAGGGACACCTAGAGGACAGGCAGGGCACCCCCAGGGCACCCCAGGGACACCCAGGGCTCCCACAGGGACACCAAGGGGACAGGCAGGGCACCCCCAGGGACACCGAGGGGAAAGCCAGGGCACCCCCAGGGACACCTAGGGGACAGCCAGGGCACCCCCAGGGACACCTAGAGGACAGCCAGGGCACTCCAGGGACACCCAGGTCACCCCAGGGACACCTAGGGGACAGCCAGGGAACCCGAGGGACAGCCAGGGCACCCCCAGGGACACCTAGAGGACAGCCAGGGCCCCCCCAGGGACACCTAGGGGACAGGCAGGGCACCCCCAGGGACACCGAGGGGACAGCCAGGGCCCCCCCAGGGACACCGAGGGGACAGGCAGGGAAACCACAGGGCACCCCAGGCACACGTAGAGGACAGCCATGGCACCCCAGGGACAGCCAGGGCACCCCCAGGGACAGCTAGGGGACAGCCAGGGCACCCCACGGACACCAAGGGGATAGCCAGCGCACCCCCAGGGACACCTAGCGGACAGCCAGGGCACCCCAGGGACACCCAGGGCACCCGCAAAGACACGTAGGGGACAGCCAGGGCAATCCCAGGGACACCCTGGGAACCCCCAGGGACACCGAGGGGACAGCCAGAGCACCCCAGGGACACCTAGGGGACAGCCAGGGCACCCCCAGGGACACCTAGCGGACAGCCAGGGCACCCCCAGAGACCCCTAGGGGACAGCCAGGGAACGCCAGGGACACCAAGGGCACATACAGGGCACCCTAGGGACACCAAGGGGACAGCCAGGGCACCCCCAGGGACACCAAGGGGACATCCAGAGCACCCCAGGGACAGCCAGGGTACCCCCAGGGACAGCTAGGGGACAGCAAGGGCACCCCCAGGGACACCTAAGGGACACCCTGGGCACCCCCAGGGACACCAAGGGGACACCCAGGGAAACCTAGGGGACAGCCAGGGCACCCAAGGGACAGCGAAGGCACCCCCAGGGACACCTAGGGGACCTCCAGGGCACCCCCAGGGACACGTACGGGACAGTCAGGGAACCCCAGTGACACCCTGAGCACCCCCAGGGACACCCAGGGCACCCCCAGGGACACCTCGGGGACTGCCAGGGCCCCCCCAGGGACACCTAGGGGACAGCAAGGGAACCCCAGGGACACCCTGGGCACCACCAGGGACACCTAGGGGACAGCCAGGGAACCTCAGGGACACCCTGTGCACCCCCAGGGACACCCAGGGCACACCCAGGGACACCTAGGGGACAGCCAGGGCACCCCAGGGACAGCGAGGGCACCCCCAGGGACACCTAGGGGACAGCCATGGCACCCCCAGCGACACCTAGGGGACAGCCAGGGCCCCCCCAGGGACATGCAGGGCACCCCCAGGGACACCCAGGGGACAGCCAGGGCACCCCAGGGACACCCAGGGCACCCCCAGGGACACCTAGGGGACAGCCAGGGCACCCTAGAAACCGCCAGGGCACCCCCAGGGACACCCAGGACACCCCCAGGGACAACAAAAGGACAGCCAGGGCACCCCAGGGACACCCAGGGCACCCCCAGGGACACCTAGGAGTCAGCCAGGGCTCCCCCAGGGACACCCAGGGCACCTCCAACGACACCTAGGGGACAGGCAGGGCACCCCCAGGGACACCTAAGGGACAGGCAGGGCACCCCCAAAAACACCCAGGGCACCCCCAGGGACACCAAGGGGACCTCCAGGGAACCCCAGGGACAGGTACGGGACAGCCAGGGAACCCCAGTGACACCCTGTGCACCTCCAGGGACATCCAGGGAACCCCCAGGGACACCTACGGGACAGCCAGGGAACCCCAGGGACACCCTGGGCACCCCCAGGGACACCCAGGGCCCCCCCAGGGACACCTAGGGGACAGCCAGGGAACCCCAGGGACACCCAAGGCACCCCCATGGACACCTAGGGGACAGGCAGGGCACACCCAGGGACACCTAGGGGACAGGCAGGGCACCCCCAGGGACACCAAGGGCACAGCCAGGGCACCCCCAGGGACACCTACGGGACAGCCAGGGCACCCCCAGGGACACGAAGGGCACAGCCAGGGCACCCGAGGGACAGCCAGGGCACCCCCGGGGACACCGAGGGCACAGCCAGGGCCCACCCAGGGACACTCAGGGCACCCCCAGGGACACGTAGGGGACAGCCAGGGCATCCCCAGGGACACCCTGGGCACCCCCAGGGACGCCTAGAGGACAGCCAGGGCACCCTAGGGACAGCCAGGGCACCCCCAGGGACACCAAGGGCACATACAGGGCACCCTAGGGACACCAAAAGGACAGCCAGGGCACCCCCAGGGACACCAAGGGGACATCCAGAGCACCCCAGGGACAGCCAGGGTACCCCCAGGGACAGCTAGGGGACAGCAAGGGCACCCCCAGGGACACCTAAGGGACACTCTGGGCACCCCCAGGGACACCAAGGGGACACCCAGGGAAACCTAGGGGACCTCCAGGGCACCCCCAGGGACACCTCGGGGACTGCCAGGGCCCCCCCAGGGACACCTAGGGGACAGCCAGGGAACCCCAGGGACACCCTGGGCACCCCCAGGGACACCTAGAGGACAGCCAGGGCACCCCCAGGGACACCTAGGGGACAGGCGGGGCACCCCAAGGGACACCTAGGGGACAGCCAGGGCCCCCCCAGGGACACCTAGGGGACAGGCAGGGCACCTCCAGGGACACCGAGGGGACAGCCAGGGCCCCCCCAGGGACACCGAGGGGACAGGCAGGGCAACCACAGGGCACCCCAGGCACACGTAGAGGACAGCCATGGCACCCCAGGGACAGCCAGGGCACCCCCAGGGACACCTAGGGGACAGCCAGGGCACTCTCAGGGACACCCTGGGAAGCCCCAGGGACACCGAGGGGACAGCCAGAGCACCCCAGGGTCACCTAGGGGACAGCCAGGGCACTCCCAGGGACACTCTGGGCGCCCACAGGGACACCTTGGGGACAGCCAGGGCACCCCAGGGACACCCAGGGCACCACCAGGGACAACTAGGGGACAGCCAGGGCACCCCAGGGCACCCCAGGGACACCCAGGGCACCCCCAGGGACACCTAGGGGACCTCCAGGGTACCCCCAGGGACACGTACGGGACAGCCAGGGCACCCCCAGGGACACCTAGGGGACAGCCAGGGAACCCCAGGGACACCCTGTGCACCCCCAGAGACACCTAGGGCACACCCAGGGACACCTAGGAGACAGCCAGGGCCCCCCCAGGGACACCTAGAGGACAGCCAGGGAACCTCAGGGACACCCTGTGCACCCCCAGGGACACCCAGGGCACACCCAGGGACACCTAGAGGACAGGCAGGGCAACCCCAGGGCACCCCAGGGACACCCAGGGCTCCCACAGGGACACCAAGGGGACAGGCAGGGCACCCCCAGGGACACCGAGGGGAAAGCCAGGGCACCCCCAGGGACACCTAGGGGAAGGCAGGACACCCCCAGGGACACCTAGGGGACAGCCAGGGCACCCCCAGGGACATTTAGGGGACAGCCAGGGCACTCCAGGGACACCCAAGGCACCCCCAGGGACACCTAGGGGACAGCCAGGGCACCCCCAGGGACACCCAGGGAACCCCCAGGGACACCTAGGGGACAGGCAGGGAACCCCCAGGGACACCTAGGTGACAGCCAGGGCGCCCCCAGGGACACCCAGGGCACCCCCAGGGACAGCTAGGGGGCAGCCAGGGCACCCCACGGACACCAAGGGGACAGCCAGGGCACCCCCAGGGACACCTAGGGGACAGCCAGGGCACCCCAGGGACACCCAGGGCACCCGCAAAGACACGTAGGGGACAGCCAGGGCACCCCAGGGACACCCTGGGCACCCCCAGGGACACCTAGGGGACAGCCAGGGCACTCCCAGGGACACCCTGGGAACCCCCAGGGACACCGAGGGGACAGCCAGAGCACCCCAGGGACACCTAGGGGACAGCCAGGGCACCCCCAGAGACCCCTAGGGGACAGCCAGGGCACTCCCAGGGACACTCTGGGCGCCCACAGGGACACCTTGGGGACAGCCAGGGCACCCCAGGGACACCCAGGGCACCACCAGGGACAACTAGGGGACAGCCAGGGCACCCCCAGGGAGACGTACGGGACAGCCAGGGCACCCCCAGGGACACCTAGGGGACAGCCAGGGAACCCCAGGGACACCCTGTGCACCCCCAGAGACACCAAGGGCACACCCAGGGACACCTAGGAGACAGCCAGGGCCCCCCCAGGGACACCTAGGGGACAGCCAGGGAACCTCAGGGACACCCTGTGCACCCCCAGGGACACCCAGGGCACACCCAGGGACACCTAGGGGACAGCCAGGGCACCCCAGGGACAGCGAGGGCACCCCCAGAGACACCTAGGGGACAGCCAGGGCACCCCCAGCGACACCTAGGGGACCCCAGGGCCCCCCCAGGGACACCCAGGGCACCCCCAGGGACACCCAGGGGACAGCCAGGGCACCCCAGGGACACCCAGGGCACCCCCAGGGACACTTAGGGGACAGCCAGGGCACCCCCAGGGACACCTAGGGGACAGCCAGGGCACCCCAGGCACACCCAGGGCATCCCCAGGGACACCTAGGGGACAGCCAGGGCACCCTAGGGACAGCCAGGGCACCCCCAGGGACACCGAGGGCACAGCCACGCCACCCTAGGGACAGCCAGGGCACCCCCAAGGACACCTAGGGGACACGCAGGGGACCCCCAGAGACACCTAGGGGACAGCCAGGTCATCCCCAGGGACACCCAGGTCACCCCCAGGGACACCTAGGGGACAGCCAGGGAACCCGAGGGACAGCCAGGGCACCCCCAGGGACACCTAGAGGACAGCCAGGGCACCCCCAGGGACACCTAGGGGACAGGCGGGGCACCCCCAGGGACACCTAGGGGACAGCCAGGGCCCCCCCAGGGACACCTAGGGGACAGGCAGGGCACCCCCAGGGACACCGAGGGGACAGTCAGGGCCCCCCCAGAGACACCGAGGGGACAGGCAGGGCAACCACAGGGCACCCCAGGCACACGTAGAGGACAGCCATGGCACCCCAGGGACAGCCAGGGCACCCCCAGGGACACCTAGGGGACAGCCAGGGCACCCCACGGACACCAAGGGGACAGCCAGGGCACCCCCAGGGACACCTAGGGGACAGCCAGGGCACCCCAGGGACACCCACGGCACCCGCAAAGACACGTAGGGGACAGCCAGGGCACCCCAGGGACACCCTGGGCACCCCCAGGGACACCTAGGGGACAGCCAGGGCACTCCAAGGGACACCCTGGGAACCCCCAGGGACACCGAGGGGACAGCCAGAGCACCCCAGGGACACCTAGGGGACAGCCAGGGCACCCCCAGGGACACCTAGCGGACAGCCAGGGCACCCCCAGAGACCCCTAGGGGACAGCCAGGGAACGCCAGGGACACCAAGGGCACATACAGGGCACCCTAGGGACACCAAGGGGACAGCCAGGGCACCCCCAGGGACACCAAGGGGACATCCAGAGCACCCCAGGGACAGCCAGGGTACCCCCAGGGACAGCTAGGGGACAGCAAGGGCACCCCCAGGGACACTAAGGGACACCCTGGGCACCCCCAGGGACACCAAGGGGACACCCAGGGAAACCTAGGGGACAGCCAGGGCACCCAAGGGACAGCGAAGGCACCCCCAGGGACACCTAGGGGACCTCCAGGGCACCCCCAGGGACACGTACGGGACAGTCAGGGAACCCCAGTGACACCCTGAGCACCCCCAGGGACACCCAGGGCACCCCCAGGGACACCTCGGGGACTGCCAGGGCCCCCCCAGGGACACCTAGGGGACAGCAAGGGAACCCCAGGGACACCCTGGGCACCACCAGGGACACCTAGGGGACAGCCAGGGAACCTCAGGGACACCCTGTGCACCCCCAGGGACACCCAGGGCACACCCAGGGACACCTAGGGGACAGCCAGGGCACCCCAGGGACAGCGAGGGCACCCCCAGGGACACCTAGGGGACAGCCATGGCACCCCCAGCGACACCTAGGGGACAGCCAGGGCCCCCCCAGGGACATGCAGGGCACCCCCAGGGACACCCAGGGGACAGCCAGGGCACCCCAGGGACACCCAGGGCACCCCCAGGGACACCTAGGGGACAGCCAGGGCACCCTAGAAACCGCCAGGGCACCCCCAGGGACACCCAGGACACCCCCAGGGACAACAAAAGGACAGCCAGGGCACCCCAGGGACACCCAGGGCACCCCCAGGGACACCTAGGAGTCAGCAGGGCTCCCCCAGGGACACCCAGGGCACCTCCAACGACACCTAGGGGACAGGCAGGGCACCCCCAGGGACACCTAAGGGACAGGCAGGGCACCCCCAAAGACACCCAGGGCACCCCCAGGGACACCAAGGGGACCTCCAGGGAACCCCAGGGACAGGTACGGGACAGCCAGGGAACCCCAGTGACACCCTGTGCACCTCCAGGGACATCCAGGGAACCCCCAGGGACACCTACGGGACAGCCAGGGAACCCCAGGGACACCCTGGGCACCCCCAGGGACACCCAGGGCCCCCCCAGGGACACCTAGGGGACAGCCAGGGAACCCCAGGGACACCCAAGGCACCCCCATGGACACCTAGGGGACAGGCAGGGCACACCCAGGGACACCTAGGGGACAGGCAGGGCACCCCCAGGGACACCAAGGGCACAGCCAGGGCACCCCCAGGGACACCTACGGGACAGCCAGGGCACCCCCAGGGACACGAAGGGCACAGCCAGGGCACCCGAGGGACAGCCAGGGCACCCCCGGGGACACCGAGGGCACAGCCAGGGCCCACCCAGGGACACTCAGGGCACCCCCAGGGACACGTAGGGGACAGCCAGGGCATCCCCAGGGACACCCTGGGCACCCCCAGGGACGCCTAGAGGACAGCCAGGGCACCCTAGGGACAGCCAGGGCACCCCCAGGGACACCAAGGGCACATACAGGGCACCCTAGGGACACCAAAAGGACAGCCAGGGCACCCCCAGGGACACCAAGGGGACATCCAGAGCACCCCAGGGACAGCCAGGGTACCCCCAGGGACAGCTAGGGGACAGCAAGGGCACCCCCAGGGACACCTAAGGGACACTCTGGGCACCCCCAGGGACACCAAGGGGACACCCAGGGAAACCTAGGGGACCTCCAGGGCACCCCCAGGGACACCTCGGGGACTGCCAGGGCCCCCCCAGGGACACCTAGGGGACAGCCAGGGAACCCCAGGGACACCCTGGGCACCCCCAGGGACACCTAGAGGACAGCCAGGGCACCCCCAGGGACACCTAGGGGACAGGCGGGGCACCCCCAGGGACACCTAGGGGACAGCCAGGGCCCCCCCAGGGACACCTAGGGGACAGGCAGGGCACCTCCAGGGACACCGAGGGGACAGCCAGGGCCCCCCCAGGGACACCGAGGGGACAGGCAGGGCAACCACAGGGCACCCCAGGCACACGTAGAGGACAGCCATGGCACCCCAGGGACAGCCAGGGCACCCCCAGGGACACCTAGGGGACAGCCAGGGCACTCTCAGGGACACCCTGGGAAGCCCCAGGGACACCGAGGGGACAGCCAGAGCACCCCAGGGTCACCTAGGGGACAGCCAGGGCACTCCCAGGGACACTCTGGGCGCCCACAGGGACACCTTGGGGACAGCCAGGGCACCCCAGGGACACCCAGGGCACCACCAGGGACAACTAGGGGACAGCCAGGGCACCCCAGGGCACCCCAGGGACACCCAGGGCACCCCCAGGGACACCTAGGGTACCTCCAGGGTACCCCCAGGGACACGTACGGGACAGCCAGGGCACCCCCAGGGACACCTAGGGGACAGCCAGGGAACCCCAGGGACACCCTGTGCACCCCCAGAGACACCTAGGGCACACCCAGGGACACCTAGGAGACAGCCAGGGCCCCCCCAGGGACACCTAGAGGACAGCCAGGGAACCTCAGGGACACCCTGTGCACCCCCAGGGACACCCAGGGCACACCCAGGGACACCTAGAGGACAGGCAGGGCAACCCCAGGGCACCCCAGGGACACCCAGGGCTCCCACAGGGACACCAAGGGGACAGGCAGGGCACCCCCAGGGACACCGAGGGGAAAGCCAGGGCACCCCCAGGGACACCTAGGGGAAGGCAGGACACCCCCAGGGACACCTAGGGGACAGCCAGGGCACCCCCAGGGACATTTAGGGGACAGCCAGGGCACTCCAGGGACACCCAAGGCACCCCCAGGGACACCTAGGGGACAGCCAGGGCACCCCCAGGGACACCCAGGGAACCCCCAGGGACACCTAGGGGACAGGCAGGGAACCCCCAGGGACAGCTAGGTGACAGCCAGGGCGCCCCCAGGGACACCCAGGGCACCCCCAGGGACAGCTAGGGGGCAGCCAGGGCACCCCACGGACACCAAGGGGACAGCCAGGGCACCCCCAGGGACACCTAGGGGACAGCCAGGGCACCCCAGGGACACCCAGGGCACCCGCAAAGACACGTAGGGGACAGCCAGGGCACCCCAGGGACACCCTGGGCACCCCCAGGGACACCTAGGGGACAGCCAGGGCACTCCCAGGGACACCCTGGGAACCCCCAGGGACACCGAGGGGACAGCCAGAGCACCCCAGGGACACCTAGGGGACAGCCAGGGCACCCCCAGAGACCCCTAGGGGACAGCCAGGGCACTCCCAGGGACACTCTGGGCGCCCACAGGGACACCTTGGGGACAGCCAGGGCACCCCAGGGACACCCAGGGCACCACCAGGGACAACTAGGGGACAGCCAGGGCACCCCCAGGGAGACGTACGGGACAGCCAGGGCACCCCCAGGGACACCTAGGGGACAGCCAGGGAACCCCAGGGACACTCTGTGCACCCCCAGAGACACCAAGGGCACACCCAGGGACACCTAGGAGACAGCCAGGGCCCCCCCAGGGACACCTAGGGGACAGCCAGGGAACCTCAGGGACACCCTGTGCACCCCCAGGGACACCCAGGGCACACCCAGGGACACCTGGGGGACAGCCAGGGCACCCCAGGGACAGCGAGGGCACCCCCAGAGACACCTAGGGGACAGCCAGGGCACCCCCAGCGACACCTAGGGGACCCCAGGGCCCCCCCAGGGACACCCAGGGCACCCCCAGGGACACCCAGGGGACAGCCAGGGCACCCCAGGGACACCCAGGGCACCCCCAGGGACACTTAGGGGACAGCCAGGGCACCCCCAGGGACACCTAGGGGACAGCCAGGGCACCCCAGGCACACCCAGGGCATCCCCAGGGACACCTAGGGGACAGCCAGGGCACCCTAGGGACAGCCAGGGCACCCCCAGGGACACCGAGGGCACAGCCACGCCACCCTAGGGACAGCCAGGGCACCCCCAAGGACACCTAGGGGACACGCAGGGGACCCCCAGAGACACCTAGGGGACAGCCAGGTCATCCCCAGGGACACCCAGGTCACCCCCAGGGACACCTAGGGGACAGCCAGGGAACCCGAGGGACAGCCAGGGCACCCCAGGGACAGCGAGGGTACCCCCAGGGACACCTAGGGGACAGCCAGGGCACCCCCCGGGACACCTAGGGGAGAGGCAGGGCACCCCCAGGGACACCTAGGGGACAGCCAGGGCACCCCGAGGGACACCAACGCACCCCAAGGGACACCTAGGTGACAGCCAGGGCACCCTAGGGACAGCCAGGGCACCCCCAGGGACCCCTAGGGCACAGCCAGGGCACCCTAGGGACAGCCAGGTCACCCCCAGGGACACCAAGGGGACATCCAGAGCACCCCAGGGACAGCCAGGGCACCCCCAGGGACACCTAAGGAACACCCTGGGCACCCCCAGGGACACCAAGGGGACCTCCAGGGACACCTAGGGGACAGGCAGGGCACCCCCAGGGACACTGACGGGACAGCCAGGGCACCCCCAGAGACCCCTAGGGGACAGCCAGGGCACTTCCAGGGACACTTTGGGCACCCACAGGGACACCTTGGGGACAGCCAGGGCACACCAGGGACACCCAGGGCACCCCCAGGGACACCTAGGGGACCTCCAGGGCACCCCCAGGGACACCCAGGGCACCCCCAGGGCCACCTAGGGGACAGCCAGGGCACCCCAGGGACGGCCAGGGCCCCCCCAGGGACACCTATGGGGACAGCCAGGGCACGCCAGGCACACCCAGGGCTCCCCCAGGGACATCGAGGTCACCCCCAGGGACACCTAGGGCACCCCCAGAGACACCGAGGGCACAGCCAGGGCACCCACAGGGACACCAAGGGCACAGACAGGGCACCCTACGGACACCAAGGGGACAGCCAGGGCACCCCCAGGGACACCAAGGGGACATCCAGAGCACCCCAGGGACACCCAGGGCAACCCCAGGGACACCTAGAGGACAGACAGGGCACCCCAGGCACACCCACGGCACCCCCAGGGACACCTAGGGGACAGCCAGGGCACCCCGAGGGACATCAGGGCACCCCCAGGGACACCTAGGGGACAGCCAGGGCACCCCAGGGACAGCGAGGGCACCCCCAGGGACACCTAGGCGACCTCCAGGGACATCTAGGGGACAGCCAGGGCACCCCAGGGACAGCCAGGGCACCCCCAGGGACACCTAGGGGACAGCCAGGGCCCCCCACGGACAGACAGGGCAGCCCCAGGGACATCTAGGGGACAGCCAGGGCCCCCCCAGGGACACCTAGGGGACAGCCAGGGCACCCCAGGGACACCCAGGGCACCCCCTGGGACACCTAGGGGACAGCCAGGGCATCCCGAGGGACAGGGAGGGCACCCACAGGGACACCTAGGAGACAGCCAGGTCACGCCAGGGACACCCAGGGCACCCCCAGGGACACCTAGGAGACAGCCAGGGCACGCCAGGGACACCCAGGGCACCCCAGGGACACATAGGAGACAGCCAGGGCACCCCCAGGGACACTGAGGGGACAGCCAGGGCACCCCAGGGACACCTAGGGCACAGCCAGGGCACCCTAGGGACAGCCAGGGCAGCCCAGGGAGACCTACGGGACAGCCAGGGCACCCTCTGGGACACCCAGGGCACCCCCAGGGCCACCTAGGGGACAGCCAGGGCACCCCAAGGACAGCCAGGGCAGCCCAGGGACACCTACGGGAAAGCCAGGGCACCCCAGGGCAGTCCAGGGACACCCAGGGTACCCAGGGACACGTAGGGGACCTCCCGGGCACCCCAGGGACACCCAGGGCCCCACCAGGGACACCTACGGGACAGCCAGGGAACGCCCGGGACACCATGGGCACGCCCAGGGACACCTAGGGGACAGCCAGGGCACCCCCAGGGACACGTAGGGGACAGCCAGGGCACCCTAGGGACAGGCAGGGCACCCCCAGGGACACCTAGGGGACAGCCAGGGCCCCCCCAGGGACACCTAGGGACAGCCAGGGCACCCCAGGGACTCCCAGGGCACCCCCAGGGACACCGAAAGGACAGCCAGGGCACCCTAGGGACAGCCATGGCACCCTAGGGACAGCCAGGGCACCCCCAGAGACACCGAGGGCACAGCCAGGGCACCCTAGGGACAGCCAGGGCACCCCCAGGGACACCTAAGGGACAGGCAGGGCACCCCCAGTGACACTGACGGGACAGCCAGGGCACCCCCAGAGACCCCTAGGGGACAGCCAGGGACCTCCTAGGGACACTCTGGGCACCCCAAGGGACACCTTGGGGTCAGCCAGGGCACCCCAGGGACACCCAGGGCACCCCCAGGGACACGGAGGGGACAGCCAGGGCACCCCCAGGGACACCTAGGGCAAGGCAGGACACCCCCAGGGACACCTAGGGGACAGGCAGGGCACCTCCAGGGACAGCCAGGGTACCCCCAGGGACACCTAGGGACAGTCAGGGCACCCCAGGGACACCTAGGGGACAGCTAGGGTACCCTAGGGACAGCCAGGGCACCCCGAGGGACACCTAAGTGACAGCCAGGGCACCCCAGGGACATCGAGGGACAGCCAGGAACCCCCTGGGACAGCCAGCTCACCCCCACGGCCGCCTCCACCTCCAGGAGCTATCAAAACCCTCCTCAGGTTCTTTGATGCCTCAAATGGGCCGCCCAAACCTCCCGAATACCACCCAAAGCACCCAAAGCAGCCCCCAGGACGCCCCCCAGACCCCCCACAACCCAAAAACCCTCTCCACGAAAACTCAGGACCCCCAGGATCCCCCCAAATCCGCGCCCCCCTCACCCTGAGGTCCCGTTTGAGCCGCTCCACGTTGCGGACAGGCACCAGCTCATCAAGCCCCAAGCACCAACACCTGCGGGACTGGGATGGACTGAGAGCACTGGGAGGGTGACCAGAGAAACCTGGGATGGACGAAGAGTGGACTGGGATGAACTGGGATGAACTGGCAGGCGTGTGGGAGTCCATGGTGGCCACTCGGTGCCTTACTGGTCTATACTGGGATGGGTCGGATGGCCCCAGGGGAGGGGGTGAGGCCACAATGGTCCAGACTGGGAGGGGTGTCACCATGGCGCCGCAGGTGGAGTCGAGGATATGAGCGAGGCAAGGACACCTAGGGGACAGCCAGGGCAACCCAGGGACACCCAGGGCACCCCCAGGGAAACCTAGGAGACAGCCAGGGCACCCCCAGGGACACCTAGAGGACAGGCAGGGCACCCCCAGGGCACCCCAGGGACACCCAGGGCTCCCACAGGGACACCAAGGGGACAGGCAGGGCACCCCCAGGGACACCGAGGGGAAAGCCAGGGCACCCCCAGGGACACCTAGGGGACAGCCAGGGCACCCCCAGGGACACCTAGAGGACAGCCAGGGCACTCCAGGGACACCCAGGTCACCCCCAGGGACACCTAGGGGACAGCCAGGGAACCCGAGGGACAGCCAGGGCACCCCCAGGGACACCTAGAGGACAGCCAGGGCCCCCCCAGGGACACCTAGGGGACAGGCAGGGCACCCCCAGGGACACCGAGGGGACAGCCAGGGCCCCCCCAGGGACACCGAGGGGACAGGCAGGGAAACCACAGGGCACCCCAGGCACACGTAGAGGACAGCCATGGCACCCCAGGGACAGCCAGGGCACCCCCAGGGACAGCTAGGGGACAGCCAGGGCACCCCACGGACACCAAGGGGATAGCCAGCGCACCCCCAGGGACACCTAGCGGACAGCCAGGGCACCCCAGGGACACCCAGGGCACCCGCAAAGACACGTAGGGGACAGCCAGGGCAATCCCAGGGACACCCTGGGAACCCCCAGGGACACCGAGGGGACAGCCAGAGCACCCCAGGGACACCTAGGGGACAGCCAGGGCACCCCCAGGGACACCTAGCGGACAGCCAGGGCACCCCCAGAGACCCCTAGGGGACAGCCAGGGAACGCCAGGGACACCAAGGGCACATACAGGGCACCCTAGGGACACCAAGGGGACAGCCAGGGCACCCCCAGGGACACCAAGGGGACATCCAGAGCACCCCAGGGACAGCCAGGGTACCCCCAGGGACAGCTAGGGGACAGCAAGGGCACCCCCAGGGACACCTAAGGGACACCCTGGGCACCCCCAGGGACACCAAGGGGACACCCAGGGAAACCTAGGGGACAGCCAGGGCACCCAAGGGACAGCGAAGGCACCCCCAGGGACACCTAGGGGACCTCCAGGGCACCCCCAGGGACACGTACGGGACAGTCAGGGAACCCCAGTGACACCCTGAGCACCCCCAGGGACACCCAGGGCACCCCCAGGGACACCTCGGGGACTGCCAGGGCCCCCCCAGGGACACCTAGGGGACAGCAAGGGAACCCCAGGGACACCCTGGGCACCACCAGGGACACCTAGGGGACAGCCAGGGAACCTCAGGGACACCCTGTGCACCCCCAGGGACACCCAGGGCACACCCAGGGACACCTAGGGGACAGCCAGGGCACCCCAGGGACAGCGAGGGCACCCCCAGGGACACCTAGGGGACAGCCATGGCACCCCCAGCGACACCTAGGGGACAGCCAGGGCCCCCCCAGGGACATGCAGGGCACCCCCAGGGACACCCAGGGGACAGCCAGGGCACCCCAGGGACACCCAGGGCACCCCCAGGGACACCTAGGAGTCAGCCAGGGCTCCCCCAGGGACACCCAGGGCACCTCCAACGACACCTAGGGGACAGGCAGGGCACCCCCAGGGACACCTAAGGGACAGGCAGGGCACCCCCAAAGACACCCAGGGCACCCCCAGGGACACCAAGGGGACCTCCAGGGAACCCCAGGGACAGGTACGGGACAGCCAGGGAACCCCAGTGACACCCTGTGCACCTCCAGGGACATCCAGGGAACCCCCAGGGACACCTACGGGACAGCCAGGGAACCCCAGGGACACCCTGGGCACCCCCAGGGACACCCAGGGCCCCCCCAGGGACACCTAGGGGACAGCCAGGGAACCCCAGGGACACCCAAGGCACCCCCATGGACACCTAGGGGACAGGCAGGGCACACCCAGGGACACCTAGGGGACAGGCAGGGCACCCCCAGGGACACCAAGGGCACAGCCAGGGCACCCCCAGGGACACCTACGGGACAGCCAGGGCACCCCCAGGGACACGAAGGGCACAGCCAGGGCACCCGAGGGACAGCCAGGGCACCCCCGGGGACACCGAGGGCACAGCCAGGGCCCACCCAGGGACACTCAGGGCACCCCCAGGGACACGTAGGGGACAGCCAGGGCATCCCCAGGGACACCCTGGGCACCCCCAGGGACGCCTAGAGGACAGCCAGGGCACCCTAGGGACAGCCAGGGCACCCCCAGGGACACCAAGGGCACATACAGGGCACCCTAGGGACACCAAAAGGACAGCCAGGGCACCCCCAGGGACACCAAGGGGACATCCAGAGCACCCCAGGGACAGCCAGGGTACCCCCAGGGACAGCTAGGGGACAGCAAGGGCACCCCCAGGGACACCTAAGGGACACTCTGGGCACCCCCAGGGACACCAAGGGGACACCCAGGGAAACCTAGGGGACCTCCAGGGCACCCCCAGGGACACCTCGGGGACTGCCAGGGCCCCCCCAGGGACACCTAGGGGACAGCCAGGGAACCCCAGGGACACCCTGGGCACCCCCAGGGACACCTAGAGGACAGCCAGGGCACCCCCAGGGACACCTAGGGGACAGGCGGGGCACCCCCAGGGACACCTAGGGGACAGCCAGGGCCCCCCCAGGGACACCTAGGGGACAGGCAGGGCACCTCCAGGGACACCGAGGGGACAGCCAGGGCCCCCCCAGGGACACCGAGGGGACAGGCAGGGCAACCACAGGGCACCCCAGGCACACGTAGAGGACAGCCATGGCACCCCAGGGACAGCCAGGGCACCCCCAGGGACACCTAGGGGACAGCCAGGGCACTCTCAGGGACACCCTGGGAAGCCCCAGGGACACCGAGGGGACAGCCAGAGCACCCCAGGGTCACCTAGGGGACAGCCAGGGCACTCCCAGGGACACTCTGGGCGCCCACAGGGACACCTTGGGGACAGCCAGGGCACCCCAGGGACACCCAGGGCACCACCAGGGACAACTAGGGGACAGCCAGGGCACCCCAGGGCACCCCAGGGACACCCAGGGCACCCCCAGGGACACCTAGGGGACCTCCAGGGTACCCCCAGGGACACGTACGGGACAGCCAGGGCACCCCCAGGGACACCTAGGGGACAGCCAGGGAACCCCAGGGACACCCTGTGCACCCCCAGAGACACCTAGGGCACACCCAGGGACACCTAGGAGACAGCCAGGGCCCCCCCAGGGACACCTAGAGGACAGCCAGGGAACCTCAGGGACACCCTGTGCACCCCCAGGGACACCCAGGGCACACCCAGGGACACCTAGAGGACAGGCAGGGCAACCCCAGGGCACCCCAGGGACACCCAGGGCTCCCACAGGGACACCAAGGGGACAGGCAGGGCACCCCCAGGGACACCGAGGGGAAAGCCAGGGCACCCCCAGGGACACCTAGGGGAAGGCAGGACACCCCCAGGGACACCTAGGGGACAGCCAGGGCACCCCCAGGGACATTTAGGGGACAGCCAGGGCACTCCAGGGACACCCAAGGCACCCCCAGGGACACCTAGGGGACAGCCAGGGCACCCCCAGGGACACCCAGGGAACCCCCAGGGACACCTAGGGGACAGGCAGGGAACCCCCACGGACACCAAGGGGACAGCCAGGGCACCCCCAGGGACACCTAGGGGACAGCCAGGGCACCCCAGGGACACCCAGGGCACCCGCAAAGACACGTAGGGGACAGCCAGGGCACCCCAGGGACACCCTGGGCACCCCCAGGGACACCTAGGGGACAGCCAGGGCACTCCCAGGGACACCCTGGGAACCCCCAGGGACACCGAGGGGACAGCCAGAGCACCCCAGGGACACCTAGGGGACAGCCAGGGCACCCCCAGAGACCCCTAGGGGACAGCCAGGGCACTCCCAGGGACACTCTGGGCGCCCACAGGGACACCTTGGGGACAGCCAGGGCACCCCAGGGACACCCAGGGCACCACCAGGGACAACTAGGGGACAGCCAGGGCACCCCCAGGGAGACGTACGGGACAGCCAGGGCACCCCCAGGGACACCTAGGGGACAGCCAGGGAACCCCAGGGACACCCTGTGCACCCCCAGAGACACCAAGGGCACACCCAGGGACACCTAGGAGACAGCCAGGGCCCCCCCAGGGACACCTAGGGGACAGCCAGGGAACCTCAGGGACACCCTGTGCACCCCCAGGGACACCCAGGGCACACCCAGGGACACCTAGGGGACAGCCAGGGCACCCCAGGGACAGCGAGGGCACCCCCAGAGACACCTAGGGGACAGCCAGGGCACCCCCAGCGACACCTAGGGGACCCCAGGGCCCCCCCAGGGACACCCAGGGCACCCCCAGGGACACCCAGGGGACAG
Organism: Chamaea fasciata; assembly: GCF_029207755.1. NCBI lineage: Eukaryota > Metazoa > Chordata > Aves > Passeriformes > Sylviidae > Chamaea > Chamaea fasciata. The sequence continues at coordinate 21,881 of NW_027094494.1, forward strand.
CCAGGGCACCCCAGGGACACCCAGGGCACCCCCAGGGACACTTAGGGGACAGCCAGGGCACCCCCAGGGACACCTAGGGGACAGCCAGGGCACCCCAGGCACACCCAGGGCATCCCCAGGGACACCTAGGGGACAGCCAGGGCACCCTAGGGACAGCCAGGGCACCCCCAGGGACACCGAGGGCACAGCCACGCCACCCTAGGGACAGCCAGGGCACCCCCAAGGACACCTAGGGGACACGCAGGGGACCCCCAGAGACACCTAGGGGACAGCCAGGTCATCCCCAGGGACACCCAGGTCACCCCCAGGGACACCTAGGGGACAGCCAGGGAACCCGAGGGACAGCCAGGGCACCCCCAGGGACACCTAGAGGACAGCCAGGGCACCCCCAGGGATACCTAGGGGACAGGCGGGGCACCCCCAGGGACACCTAGGGGACAGCCAGGGCCCCCCCAGGGACACCTAGGGGACAGGCAGGGCACCCCCAGGGACACCGAGGGGACAGTCAGGGCCCCCCCAGAGACACCGAGGGGACAGGCAGGGCAACCACAGGGCACCCCAGGCACACGTAGAGGACAGCCATGGCACCCCAGGGACAGCCAGGGCACCCCCAGGGACACCTAGGGGACAGCCAGGGCACCCCACGGACACCAAGGGGACAGCCAGGGCACCCCCAGGGACACCTAGGGGACAGCCAGGGCACCCCAGGGACACCCACGGCACCCGCAAAGACACGTAGGGGACAGCCAGGGCACCCCAGGGACACCCTGGGCACCCCCAGGGACACCTAGGGGACAGCCAGGGCACTCCAAGGGACACCCTGGGAACCCCCAGGGACACCGAGGGGACAGCCAGAGCACCCCAGGGACACCTAGGGGACAGCCAGGGCACGCCCAGAGACCCCTAGGGGACAGCCAGGGCACACCCAGGGACACTCTGGGCGCCCACAGGGACACCTTGGGGACAGCCAGGGCACCCCAGGGACACCCAGGGCACCACCAGGGACAACTAGGGGACAGCCAGGGCACCCCCAGGGAGACGTACGGGACAGCCAGGGCACCCCCAGGGACACCTAGGGGACAGCCAGGGAACCCCAGGGACACCCTGTGCACCCCCAGAGACACCCAGGGCACACCCAGGGACACCTAGGAGACAGCCAGGGCCCCCCCAGGGACACCTAGGGGACAGCCAGGGAACCTCAGGGACACCCTGTGCACCCCCAGGGACACCCAGGGCACACCCAGGGACACCTAGGGGACAGCCAGGGCACCCCAGGGACAGCGAGGGCACCCCCAGAGACACCTAGGGGACAGCCAGGGCACCCCCAGCGACACCTAGGGGACAGCCAGGGCCCCCCCAGGGACACCCAGGGCACCCCCAGGGACACCCAGGGGACAGCCAGGGCACCCCAGGGACACCCAGGGCACCCCCAGGGACACTTAGGGGACAGCCAGGGCACCCCCAGGGACACCTAGGGGACAGCCAGGGCACCCCAGGCACACCCAGGGCACCCCCAGGGACACCTAGGGGACAGCCAGGGCACCCTAGGGACAGCCAGGGCACCCCCAGGGACACCGAGGGCACAGGCACGCCACCCTAGGGACAGCCAGGGCACCCCCAAGGACACCTAGGGGACACGCAGGGGACCCCCAGAGACACCTAGGGGACAGCCAGGTCATCCCCAGGGACACCCAGGTCACCCCCAGGGACACCTAGGGGACAGCCAGGGAACCCGAGGGACAGCCAGGGCACCCCCAGGGACACCTAGAGGACAGCCAGGGCACCCCCAGGGACACCTAGGGGACAGGCGGGGCACCCCCAGGGACACCTAGGGGACAGCAGGGGCCCCCCCAGGGACACCTAGGGGACAGGCAGGGCACCCCCAGGGACACCGAGGGGACAGTCAGGGCCCCCCCAGAGACACCGAGGGGACAGGCAGGGCAACCACAGGGCACCCCAGGCACACGTAGAGGACAGCCATGGCACCCCAGGGACAGCCAGGGCACCCCCAGGGACAGCTAGGGGACAGCCAGGGCACCCCACGGACACCAAGGGGACAGCCAGGGCACCCCCAGGGACACCAAGGGGACAGCCAGGGCACCCCCAGTGACACCTAGGGGACAGCCAGGGCACCCCAGGGACACCCAGGGCACCCGCAAAGACACGTAGGGGACAGCCAGGGCACCCCAGGGACACCCTGGGCACCCCCAGGGACACCTAGGGGACAGCCAGGGCACTCCCAGGGACACCCTGGGAACCCCCAGGGACACCGAGGGGACAGCCAGAGCACCCCAGGGACACCTAGGGGACAGCCAGGGCACCCCCAGAGACCCCTAGGGGACAGCCAGGGCACTCCCAGGGACACTCTGGGCGCCCACAGGGACACCTTGGGGACAGCCAGGGCACCCCAGGGACACCCAGGGCACCACCAGAGACAAGTAGGGGACAGCCAGGGCACCCCCAGGGAGACGTACGGGACAGCCAGGGCACCCCCAGGGACACCTAGGGGACAGCCATGGCACCCCAAGGACACCCAGGGCACCCCCAGGGACACCCAGGGCACCGCCAGGGACACTGAGGGCACAGCCAGGGCACCCTAGGGACAGCCAGGGCACCCCCAGAGACACCGAGGGCACAGGCAGGGCACCCTAGGGACAGCCAGGGCACCCCCAGGGACACTCTGGGCACCCACAGGGACACCATGGGGACAGCCAGGGCACCCCAGGGACACCCAGGGCACCCCCAGGGACACCAAGGGGACAGCCAGGGCACCCCAGGGACACTCAGGGTACCCCCAGGGACACCTAGGGGACAGGCAGTGCACCCCCAGGGAAACCCAGGGCACCCCCAACGACACCTAGGGGACAGGCAGGGCACCCCCAGGGACACCGAGGGGAAAGCCAGGGCACCCCCAGGGACATTTAGGGGACAGCCAGGGCACTCCAGGCACAACCAGGTCACCCCCAGGGACACCAAGGGGACAGCCAGGGCCCCCCCAGGGACACCTAGGGGACAGGCAGGGCACCCCCAGGGACACCGAGGGGACAGCCAGGGCACCCCCAGGGACACCTAGAGGACAGGCAGGGCACCTCCAGGGCACCCCAGGGACACCCAGGGCTCGCACAGGGACACCAAGGGGACAGGCAGGGCACCCCCAGGGACACCGAGGGGAAAGCCAGGGCACCCCCAGGGACACCTAGGGGAAGGCAGGACACCCCCAGGGACACCTAGGGGACAGCCAGGGCACCCCCAGGGACATTTAGGGGACAGCCAGGGCACTCCAGGGACACCCAAGGCACCCACAGGGACATTTAGGGGACAGCCAGGGCACTCCAGGGACACCCAGGGCACCCCCAGGGACACCTAGGGGACAGCCAGGGCACCCCCAGGGACACCCAGGGAACCCCCAGGGACACCTAGGGGACAGGCAGGGAACCCCCAGGGACACCTAGGGGACAGCCAGGGCGCCCCCAGGGACACCCAGGGCACCCCCAGGGACACCTAGGGGACAGGCAGGGAAACCCCAGGGACACCTAGGGGACAGGCAGGGCACCCCCAGGGACACCGAGGGGACAGTCAGGGCCCCCCCAGAGACACCGAGGGGACAGGCAGGGCAACCACAGGGCACCCCAGGCACACGTAGAGGACAGCCATGGCACCCCAGGGACAGCCAGGGCAACCCCAGGGACAGCTAGGGGACAGCCAGGGCACCCCACGGACACCAAGGGGATAGCCAGGGCACCCCCAGGGACACCTAGGGGACAGCCAGGGCACCCCAGGGACACCCAGGGCACCCGCAAAGACACGTAGGGGACAGCCAGGGCACCCCAGGGACACCCGGGGCACCCCCAGGGACACCTACGGGACAGCCAGGGCACTCCCAGGGACACTCTGGGCGCCCACAGGGACACCTTGGGGACAGCCAGGGCACACCAGGGACACCCAGGGCACCACCAGGGACAACTAGGGGACAGCCAGGGCACCCCAGGGCACCCCAGGGATACCCAGGGCACCCCCAGGGACACCTAGGGGACCTCCAGGGTACCCCCAGGGAGACGTACGGGACAGCCAGGGCACCCCCAGGGACACCTAGGGGACAGCCAGGGAACCCCAGGGACACCCTGTGCACCCCCAGAGACACCCAGGGCACACCCAGGGACACCTAGGAGACAGCCAGGGCCCCCCCAGGGACACCTAGGGGACAGCCAGGGAACCCCAGGGACACCCTGTGCACCCCCAGGGACACCCAGGGCACACCCAGGGACACCTAGGGGACAGGCAGGGCATCCCCAGGGACACCTAGGGGACAGGCAGGGCACCCCCAGGGACACCGAGGGGAAAGCCAGGGCACCCCCAGGGCCACCTAAAGGACAGCCAGGGCACCCCCAGGGACAGCCAGGGCCCCCCCAGGGACATCCATGGCACCCCCAGGGACACCTAGGGGACAGCCAGGGCACCCCAGGGACACCCAGGGCACCCCCAGGGACAGCTAGGGGACAGCCAGGGCAGCCCAGGGACACCCAGGGCACCCCAATGGACACCTAGGGGACAGCCAGGGCACCCCCAGGGACACCAAGGGGACCCCCAGGGACACCTAGGGGACAGCCAGGGCACCCCCAGGAACACCTAGGGGACAGCCAGGGCACTCCAAGGGACACCAAGGGGACAGCCAGTGCACTCCAGGGACAGCCAGGGCACCCCCAGGGACACCTAGGGGACAGCCAGGGCACCCCCAGGGACACCAAGGAGACAGCCAGGGCACTCCAGGGACAGCCAGGGCACCCCCAGGGACACCTAGGGGACAGCCAGGGAACCCCCAGGGACACCAAGGGGACCCCCAGGGACACCTAGGGGACAGCCAGGGCAGCCCAGGGACACCCAGGGCACCCCCATGGACACCTAGGGGACAGCCAGGGCACCCCCAGGGACACCAAGGGGACCCCCAGGGACACCTAGGGGACAGCCAGGGCACCCCCAGGAACACCTAGGGGACAGCCAGGGCACCCCCAGGGACACCAAGGGGACAGCCAGGGCACTCCAGGGACAGCCAGGGCACCCCCAGGGACACCTAGGGGACAGCCAGGGCACCTCCAGGGACACCAAGGGGACAGCCAGGGCACTCCAGGGACAGCCAGGGCACCCCCAGGGACACCTAGGGGACACGCAGGGCACCCCCAGGGACACTGACGGGACAGCCAGGGCACCCTCAGAGACCACTAGGGGACAGCCAGGGCACTCCCAGGGACACCTTGGGGACAGCCTGGGCACCTCAAGGACATCCAGGGCACCCCCAGGGACACCTAGGGGACAGCCAGGGCACCCTAGGGCCTGCCAGGGCACCCCCAGGGACACCCAGGGCACCCCCAGGGACACCTAGGGGACAGTCAGGGCACCCCAGGGACACCCAGGGCACCCCCAGGGACACCTAGGGGACAGCCATGGCACCCCAAGGACACCCAGGGCACCCCCAGGGACACCCAGGGCACCGCCAGGGACACTGAGGGCACAGCCAGGGCACCCTAGGGACAGCCAGGGCACCCCCAGAGACACCGAGGGCACAGCCAGGGCACCCTAGGGACAGCCAGGGCACCCCCAGGGACACTCTGGGCACCCACAGGGACACCATGGGGACAGCCAGGGCACCCCAGGGACACCAAGGGCACCCCCAGGGACACCAAGGGGACAGCCAGGGCACCCCAGGGACACTCAGGGTACCCCCAGGGACACCTAGGGGACAGGCAGTGCACCCCCAGGGAAACCCAGGGCACCCCCAACGACACCTAGGGGACAGGCAGGGCACCCCCAGGGACACCGAGGGGAAAGCCAGGGCACCCCCAGGGACATTTAGGGGACAGCCACGGCACTCCAGGCACAACCAGGTCACCCCCAGGGACACCAAGGGGACAGCCAGGGCCCGCCCAGGGACACCTAGGGGACAGGCAGGGCACCCCCAGGGACACCGAGGGGACAGCCAGGGCACCCCCAGGGACACCTAGAGGACAGGCAGGGCACCTCCAGGGCACCCCAGGGACACCCGGGGCTCGCACAGGGACACCAAGGGGACAGGCAGGGCACCCCCAGGGACACCGAGGGGAAAGCCAGGGCACCCCCAGGGACACCTAGGGGAAGGCAGGACACCCCCAGGGACACCTAGGGGACAGCCAGGGCACCCCCAGGGACATTTAGGGGACAGCCAGGGCACTCCAGGGACACCCAAGGCACCCACAGGGACATTTAGGGGACAGCCAGGGCACTCCAGGGACACCCAGGGCACCCCCAGGGACACCTAGGGGACAGCCAGGGCACCCCCAGGGACACCCAGGGAACCCCCAGGGACACCTAGGGGACAGGCAGGGAACCCCCAGGGACACCTAGGGGACAGCCAGGGCGCCCCCAGGGACACCCAGGGCACCCCCAGGGACACCTAGGGGACAGGCAGGGAAACCCCAGGGACACCTAGGGGACAGGCAGGGCACCCCCAGGGACACCGAGGGGACAGTCAGGGCCCCCCAAGAGACACCGAGGGGACAGGCAGGGCAACCACAGGGCACCCCAGGCACACGTAGAGGACAGCCATGGCACCCCAGGGACAGCCAGGGCAACCCCAGGGACAGCTAGGGGACAGCCAGGGCACCCCACGGACACCAAGGGGATAGCCAGGGCACCCCCAGGGACACCTAGGGGACAGCCAGGGCACCCCAGGGACACCCAGGGCACCCGCAAAGACACGTAGGGGACAGCCAGGGCACCCCAGGGACACCCTGGGCACCCCCAGGGACACCTACGGGACAGCCAGGACACTCCCAGGGACACCCTGGGAACCCCCAGGGACACCGAGGGGACAGCCAGAGCACCCCAGGGACACCTAGGGGACAGCCAGGGCACCCCCACAGACCCCAAGGGGACAGCCAGGGCACTCCCAGGGACACTCTGGGCGCCCACAGGGACACCTTGGGGACAGCCAGGGCACACCAGGGACACCCAGGGCACCACCAGGGACAACTAGGGGACAGCCAGGGCACCCCAGGGCACCCCAGGGACACCCAGGGCACCCCCAGGGACACCTAGGGGACCTCCAGGGTACCCCCAGGGAGACGTACGGGACAGCCAGGGCACCCCCAGGGACACCTAGGGGACAGCCAGGGAACCCCAGGGACACCCTGTGCACCCCCAGAGACACCCAGGGCACACCCAGGGACACCTAGGAGACAGCCAGGGCCCCCCCAGGGACACCTAGGGGACAGCCAGGGAACCCCAGGGACACCCTGTGCACCCCCAGGGACACCCAGGGCACACCCAGGGACACCTAGGGGACAGGCAGGGCATCCCCAGGGACACCTAGGGGACAGGCAGGGCACCCCCAGGGACACCGAGGGGAAAGCCAGGGCACCCCCAGGGCCACCTAAAGGACAGCCAGGGCACCCCCAGGGACAGCCAGGGCCCCCCCAGGGACATCCATGGCACCCCCAGGGACACCTAGGGGACAGCCAGGGCACCCCAGGGACACCCAGGGCACCCCCAGGGACAGCTAGGGGACAGCCAGGGCAGCCCAGGGACACCCAGGGCACCCCAATGGACACCTAGGGGACAGCCAGGGCACCCCCAGGGACACCAAGGGGACCCCCAGGGACACCTAGGGGACAGCCAGGGCACCCCCAGGAACACCTAGGGGACAGCCAGGGCACTCCAAGGGACACCAAGGGGACAGCCAGTGCACTCCAGGGACAGCCAGGGCACCCCCAGGGACACCTAGGGGACAGCCAGGGCACCCCCAGGGACACCAAGGAGACAGCCAGGGCACTCCAGGGACAGCCAGGGCACCCCCAGGGACACCAAGGGGACAGCCAGGGAACCCCCAGGGACACCAAGGGGACCCCCAGGGACACCTAGGGGACAGCCAGGGCAGCCCAGGGACACCCAGGGCACCCCCATGGACACCTAGGGGACAGCCAGGGCACCCCCAGGGACACCAAGGGGACCCCCAGGGACACCTAGGGGACAGCCAGGGCACCCCCAGGAACACCTAGGGGACAGCCAGGGCACCCTAGAAACCGCCAGGGCACCCCCAGGGACACCCAGGACACCCCCAGGGACAACAAAAGGACAGCCAGGGCACCCCAGGGACACCCAGGGCACCCCCAGGGACACCTAGGAGTCAGCCAGGGCTCCCCCAGGGACACCCAGGGCACCTCCAACGACACCTAGGGGACAGGCAGGGCACCCCCAGGGACACCTAAGGGACAGGCAGGGCACCCCCAAAGACACCCAGGGCACCCCCAGGGACAGGTACGGGACAGCCAGGGAACCCCAGTGACACCCTGTGCACCTCCAGGGACATCCAGGGAACCCCCAGGGACACCTACGGGACAGCCAGGGAACCCCAGGGACACCCTGGGCACCCCCAGGGACACCCAGGGCCCCCCCAGGGACACCTAGGGGACAGCCAGGGAACCCCAGGGACACCCAAGGCACCCCCATGGACACCTAGGGGACAGGCAGGGCACACCCAGGGACACCTAGGGGACAGGCAGGGCACCCCCAGGGACACCAAGGGCACAGCCAGGGCACCCCCAGGGACACCTACGGGACAGCCAGGGCACCCCCAGGGACACGAAGGGCACAGCCAGGGCACCCGAGGGACAGCCAGGGCACCCCCGGGGACACCGAGGGCACAGCCAGGGCCCACCCAGGGACACTCAGGGCACCCCCAGGGACACGTAGGGGACAGCCAGGGCATCCCCAGGGACACCCTGGGCACCCCCAGGGACGCCTAGAGGACAGCCAGGGCACCCTAGGGACAGCCAGGGCACCCCCAGGGACACCAAGGGCACATACAGGGCACCCTAGGGACACCAAAAGGACAGCCAGGGCACCCCCAGGGACACCAAGGGGACATCCAGAGCACCCCAGGGACAGCCAGGGTACCCCCAGGGACAGCTAGGGGACAGCAAGGGCACCCCCAGGGACACCTAAGGGACACTCTGGGCACCCCCAGGGACACCAAGGGGACACCCAGGGAAACCTAGGGGACCTCCAGGGCACCCCCAGGGACACCTCGGGGACTGCCAGGGCCCCCCCAGGGACACCTAGGGGACAGCCAGGGAACCCCAGGGACACCCTGGGCACCCCCAGGGACACCTAGAGGACAGCCAGGGCACCCCCAGGGACACCTAGGGGACAGGCGGGGCACCCCCAGGGACACCTAGGGGACAGCCAGGGCCCCCCCAGGGACACCTAGGGGACAGGCAGGGCACCTCCAGGGACACCGAGGGGACAGCCAGGGCCCCCCCAGGGACACCGAGGGGACAGGCAGGGCAACCACAGGGCACCCCAGGCACACGTAGAGGACAGCCATGGCACCCCAGGGACAGCCAGGGCACCCCCAGGGACACCTAGGGGACAGCCAGGGCACTCCCAGGGACACTCTGGGCGCCCACAGGGACACCTAGGGGACAGCCAGGGAACCCCAGGGACACCCTGTGCACCCCCAGAGACACCAAGGGCACACCCAGGGACACCTAGGAGACAGCCAGGGCCCCCCCAGGGACACCTAGGGGACAGCCAGGGAACCTCAGGGACACCCTGTGCACCCCCAGGGACACCCAGGGCACACCCAGGGACACCTAGGGGACAGCCAGGGCACCCCAGGGACAGCGAGGGCACCCCCAGAGACACCTAGGGGACAGCCAGGGCACCCCCAGCGACACCTAGGGGACCCCAGGGCCCCCCCAGGGACACCCAGGGCACCCCCAGGGACACCCAGGGGACAGCCAGGGCACCCCAGGGACACCCAGGGCACCCCCAGGGACACTTAGGGGACAGCCAGGGCACCCCCAGGGACACCTAGGGGACAGCCAGGGCACCCCAGGCACACCCAGGGCATCCCCAGGGACACCTAGGGGACAGCCAGGGCACCCCAGGGACAGCCAGGGCACCCCCAGGGACACCGAGGGCACAGCCACGCCACCCTAGGGACAGCCAGGGCACCCCCAAGGACACCTAGGGGACACGCAGGGGACCCCCAGAGACACCTAGGGGACAGCCAGGTCATCCCCAGGGACACCCAGGTCACCCCCAGGGACACCTAGGGGACAGCCAGGGAACCCGAGGGACAGCCAGGGCACCCCCAGGGACACCTAGAGGACAGCCAGGGCACCCCCAGGGACACCTAGGGGACAGGCGGGGCACCCCCAGGGACACCTAGGGGACAGCCAGGGCCCCCCCAGGGACACCTAGGGGACAGGCAGGGCACCCCCAGGGACACCGAGGGGACAGTCAGGGCCCCCCCAGAGACACCGAGGGGACAGGCAGGGCAACCACAGGGCACCCCAGGCACACGTAGAGGACAGCCATGGCACCCCAGGGACAGCCAGGGCACCCCCAGGGACACCTAGGGGACAGCCAGGGCACCCCACGGACACCAAGGGGACAGCCAGGGCACCCCCAGGGACACCTAGGGGACAGCCAGGGCACCCCAGGGACACCCACGGCACCCGCAAAGACACGTAGGGGACAGCCAGGGCACCCCAGGGACACCCTGGGCACCCCCAGGGACACCTAGGGGACAGCCAGGGCACTCCAAGGGACACCCTGGGAACCCCCAGGGACACCGAGGGGACAGCCAGAGCACCCCAGGGACACCTAGGGGACAGCCAGGGCACGCCCAGAGACCCCTAGGGGACAGCCAGGGCACACCCAGGGACACTCTGGGCGCCCACAGGGACACCTTGGGGACAGCCAGGGCACCCCAGGGACACCCAGGGCACCACCAGGGACAACTAGGGGACAGCCAGGGCACCCCCAGGGAGACGTACGGGACAGCCAGGGCACCCCCAGGGACACCTAGGGGACAGCCAGGGAACCCCAGGGACACCCTGTGCACCCCCAGAGACACCCAGGGCACACCCAGGGACACCTAGGAGACAGCCAGGGCCCCCCCAGGGACACCTAGGGGACAGCCAGGGAACCTCAGGGACACCCTGTGCACCCCCAGGGACACCCAGGGCACACCCAGGGACACCTAGGGGACAGCCAGGGCACCCCAGGGACAGCGAGGGCACCCCCAGAGACACCTAGGGGACAGCCAGGGCACCCCCAGCGACACCTAGGGGACAGCCAGGGCCCCCCCAGGGACACCCAGGGCACCCCCAGGGACACCCAGGGGACAGCCAGGGCACCCCAGGGACACCCAGGGCACCCCCAGGGACACTTAGGGGACAGCCAGGGCACCCCCAGGGACACCTAGGGGACAGCCAGGGCACCCCAGGCACACCCAGGGCACCCCCAGGGACACCTAGGGGACAGCCAGGGCACCCTAGGGACAGCCAGGGCACCCCCAGGGACACCGAGGGCACAGGCACGCCACCCTAGGGACAGCCAGGGCACCCCCAAGGACACCTAGGGGACACGCAGGGGACCCCCAGAGACACCTAGGGGACAGCCAGGTCATCCCCAGGGACACCCAGGTCACCCCCAGGGACACCTAGGGGACAGCCAGGGAACCCGAGGGACAGCCAGGGCACCCCCAGGGACACCTAGAGGACAGCCAGGGCACCCCCAGGGACACCTAGGGGACAGGCGGGGCACCCCCAGGGACACCTAGGGGACAGCAGGGGCCCCCCCAGGGACACCTAGGGGACAGGCAGGGCACCCCCAGGGACACCGAGGGGACAGTCAGGGCCCCCCCAGAGACACCGAGGGGACAGGCAGGGCAACCACAGGGCACCCCAGGCACACGTAGAGGACAGCCATGGCACCCCAGGGACAGCCAGGGCACCCCCAGGGACAGCTAGGGGACAGCCAGGGCACCCCACGGACACCAAGGGGACAGCCAGGGCACCCCCAGGGACACCAAGGGGACAGCCAGGGCACCCCCAGTGACACCTAGGGGACAGCCAGGGCACCCCAGGGACACCCAGGGCACCCGCAAAGACACGTAGGGGACAGCCAGGGCACCCCAGGGACACCCTGGGCACCCCCAGGGACACCTAGGGGACAGCCAGGGCACTCCCAGGGACACCCTGGGAACCCCCAGGGACACCGAGGGGACAGCCAGAGCACCCCAGGGACACCTAGGGGACAGCCAGGGCACCCCCAGAGACCCCTAGGGGACAGCCAGGGCACTCCCAGGGACACTCTGGGCGCCCACAGGGACACCTTGGGGACAGCCAGGGCACCCCAGGGACACCCAGGGCACCACCAGAGACAAGTAGGGGACAGCCAGGGCACCCCCAGGGAGACGTACGGGACAGCCAGGGCACCCCCAGGGACACCTAGGGGACAGCCATGGCACCCCAAGGACACCCAGGGCACCCCCAGGGACACCCAGGGCACCGCCAGGGACACTGAGGGCACAGCCAGGGCACCCTAGGGACAGCCAGGGCACCCCCAGAGACACCGAGGGCACAGGCAGGGCACCCTAGGGACAGCCAGGGCACCCCCAGGGACACTCTGGGCACCCACAGGGACACCATGGGGACAGCCAGGGCACCCCAGGGACACCCAGGGCACCCCCAGGGACACCAAGGGGACAGCCAGGGCACCCCAGGGACACTCAGGGTACCCCCAGGGACACCTAGGGGACAGGCAGTGCACCCCCAGGGAAACCCAGGGCACCCCCAACGACACCTAGGGGACAGGCAGGGCACCCCCAGGGACACCGAGGGGAAAGCCAGGGCACCCCCAGGGACATTTAGGGGACAGCCAGGGCACTCCAGGCACAACCAGGTCACCCCCAGGGACACCAAGGGGACAGCCAGGGCCCCCCCAGGGACACCTAGGGGACAGGCAGGGCACCCCCAGGGACACCGAGGGGACAGCCAGGGCACCCCCAGGGACACCTAGAGGACAGGCAGGGCACCTCCAGGGCACCCCAGGGACACCCAGGGCTCGCACAGGGACACCAAGGGGACAGGCAGGGCACCCCCAGGGACACCGAGGGGAAAGCCAGGGCACCCCCAGGGACACCTAGGGGAAGGCAGGACACCCCCAGGGACACCTAGGGGACAGCCAGGGCACCCCCAGGGACATTTAGGGGACAGCCAGGGCACTCCAGGGACACCCAAGGCACCCACAGGGACATTTAGGGGACAGCCAGGGCACTCCAGGGACACCCAGGGCACCCCCAGGGACACCTAGGGGACAGCCAGGGCACCCCCAGGGACACCCAGGGAACCCCCAGGGACACCTAGGGGACAGGCAGGGAACCCCCAGGGACACCTAGGGGACAGCCAGGGCGCCCCCAGGGACACCCAGGGCACCCCCAGGGACACCTAGGGGACAGGCAGGGAAACCCCAGGGACACCTAGGGGACAGGCAGGGCACCCCCAGGGACACCGAGGGGACAGTCAGGGCCCCCCCAGAGACACCGAGGGGACAGGCAGGGCAACCACAGGGCACCCCAGGCACACGTAGAGGACAGCCATGGCACCCCAGGGACAGCCAGGGCAACCCCAGGGACAGCTAGGGGACAGCCAGGGCACCCCACGGACACCAAGGGGATAGCCAGGGCACCCCCAGGGACACCTAGGGGACAGCCAGGGCACCCCAGGGACACCCAGGGCACCCGCAAAGACACGTAGGGGACAGCCAGGGCACCCCAGGGACACCCGGGGCACCCCCAGGGACACCTACGGGACAGCCAGGGCACTCCCAGGGACACTCTGGGCGCCCACAGGGACACCTTGGGGACAGCCAGGGCACACCAGGGACACCCAGGGCACCACCAGGGACAACTAGGGGACAGCCAGGGCACCCCAGGGCACCCCAGGGATACCCAGGGCACCCCCAGGGACACCTAGGGGACCTCCAGGGTACCCCCAGGGAGACGTACGGGACAGCCAGGGCACCCCCAGGGACACCTAGGGGACAGCCAGGGAACCCCAGGGACACCCTGTGCACCCCCAGAGACACCCAGGGCACACCCAGGGACACCTAGGAGACAGCCAGGGCCCCCCCAGGGACACCTAGGGGACAGCCAGGGAACCCCAGGGACACCCTGTGCACCCCCAGGGACACCCAGGGCACACCCAGGGACACCTAGGGGACAGGCAGGGCATCCCCAGGGACACCTAGGGGACAGGCAGGGCACCCCCAGGGACACCGAGGGGAAAGCCAGGGCACCCCCAGGGCCACCTAAAGGACAGCCAGGGCACCCCCAGGGACAGCCAGGGCCCCCCCAGGGACATCCATGGCACCCCCAGGGACACCTAGGGGACAGCCAGGGCAGCCCAGGGACACCCAGGGCACCCCAATGGACACCTAGGGGACAGCCAGGGCACCCCCAGGGACACCAAGGGGACCCCCAGGGACACCTAGGGGACAGCCAGGGCACCCCCAGGAACACCTAGGGGACAGCCAGGGCACTCCAAGGGACACCAAGGGGACAGCCAGTGCACTCCAGGGACAGCCAGGGCACCCCCAGGGACACCTAGGGGACAGCCAGGGCACCCCCAGGGACACCAAGGAGACAGCCAGGGCACTCCAGGGACAGCCAGGGCACCCCCAGGGACACCTAGGGGACAGCCAGGGAACCCCCAGGGACACCAAGGGGACCCCCAGGGACACCTAGGGGACAGCCAGGGCAGCCCAGGGACACCCAGGGCACCCCCATGGACACCTAGGGGACAGCCAGGGCACCCCCAGGGACACCAAGGGGACCCCCAGGGACACCTAGGGGACAGCCAGGGCACCCCCAGGAACACCTAGGGGACAGCCAGGGCACCCCCAGGGACACCAAGGGGACAGCCAGGGCACTCCAGGGACAGCCAGGGCACCCCCAGGGACACCTAGGGGACAGCCAGGGCACCTCCAGGGACACCAAGGGGACAGCCAGGGCACTCCAGGGACAGCCAGGGCACCCCCAGGGACACCTAGGGGACACGCAGGGCACCCCCAGGGACACTGACGGGACAGCCAGGGCACCCTCAGAGACCACTAGGGGACAGCCAGGGCACTCCCAGGGACACCTTGGGGACAGCCTGGGCACCTCAAGGACATCCAGGGCACCCCCAGGGACACCTAGGGGACAGCCAGGGCACCCTAGGGCCTGCCAGGGCACCCCCAGGGACACCCAGGGCACCCCCAGGGACACCTAGGGGACAGTCAGGGCACCCCAGGGACACCCAGGGCACCCCCAGGGACACCTAGGGGACAGCCATGGCACCCCAAGGACACCCAGGGCACCCCCAGGGACACCCAGGGCACCGCCAGGGACACTGAGGGCACAGCCAGGGCACCCTAGGGACAGCCAGGGCACCCCCAGGGACACTCTGGGCACCCACAGGGACACCATGGGGACAGCCAGGGCACCCCAGGGACACCAAGGGCACCCCCAGGGACACCAAGGGGACAGCCAGGGCACCCCAGGGACACTCAGGGTACCCCCAGGGACACCTAGGGGACAGGCAGTGCACCCCCAGGGAAACCCAGGGCACCCCCAACGACACCTAGGGGACAGGCAGGGCACCCCCAGGGACACCGAGGGGAAAGCCAGGGCACCCCCAGGGACATTTAGGGGACAGCCAGGGCACTCCAGGCACAACCAGGTCACCCCCAGGGACACCAAGGGGACAGCCAGGGCCCGCCCAGGGACACCTAGGGGACAGGCAGGGCACCCCCAGGGACACCGAGGGGACAGCCAGGGCACCCCCAGGGACACCTAGAGGACAGGCAGGGCACCTCCAGGGCACCCCAGGGACACCCGGGGCTCGCACAGGGACACCAAGGGGACAGGCAGGGCACCCCCAGGGACACCGAGGGGAAAGCCAGGGCACCCCCAGGGACACCTAGGGGAAGGCAGGACACCCCCAGGGACACCTAGGGGACAGCCAGGGCACCCCCAGGGACATTTAGGGGACAGCCAGGGCACTCCAGGGACACCCAAGGCACCCACAGGGACATTTAGGGGACAGCCAGGGCACTCCAGGGACACCCAGGGCACCCCCAGGGACACCTAGGGGACAGCCAGGGCACCCCCAGGGACACCCAGGGAACCCCCAGGGACACCTAGGGGACAGGCAGGGAACCCCCAGGGACACCTAGGGGACAGCCAGGGCGCCCCCAGGGACACCCAGGGCACCCCCAGGGACACCTAGGGGACAGGCAGGGAAACCCCAGGGACACCTAGGGGACAGGCAGGGCACCCCCAGGGACACCGAGGGGACAGTCAGGGCCCCCCCAGAGACACCGAGGGGACAGGCAGGGCAACCACAGGGCACCCCAGGCACACGTAGAGGACAGCCATGGCACCCCAGGGACAGCCAGGGCAACCCCAGGGACAGCTAGGGGACAGCCAGGGCACCCCACGGACACCAAGGGGATAGCCAGGGCACCCCCAGGGACACCTAGGGGACAGCCAGGGCACCCCAGGGACACCCAGGGCACCCGCAAAGACACGTAGGGGACAGCCAGGGCACCCCAGGGACACCCTGGGCACCCCCAGGGACACCTACGGGACAGCCAGGACACTCCCAGGGACACCCTGGGAACCCCCAGGGACACCGAGGGGACAGCCAGAGCACCCCAGGGACACCTAGGGGACAGCCAGGGCACCCCCACAGACCCCAAGGGGACAGCCAGGGCACTCCCAGGGACACTCTGGGCGCCCACAGGGACACCTTGGGGACAGCCAGGGCACACCAGGGACACCCAGGGCACCACCAGGGACAACTAGGGGACAGCCAGGGCACCCCAGGGCACCCCAGGGACACCCAGGGCACCCCCAGGGACACCTAGGGGACCTCCAGGGTACCCCCAGGGAGACGTACGGGACAGCCAGGGCACCCCCAGGGACACCTAGGGGACAGCCAGGGAACCCCAGGGACACCCTGTGCACCCCCAGGGACACCCAGGGCACACCCAGGGACACCTAGGGGACAGGCAGGGCATCCCCAGGGACACCTAGGGGACAGGCAGGGCACCCCCAGGGACACCGAGGGGAAAGCCAGGGCACCCCCAGGGCCACCTAAAGGACAGCCAGGGCACCCCCAGGGACAGCCAGGGCCCCCCCAGGGACATCCATGGCACCCCCAGGGACACCTAGGGGACAGCCAGGGCACCCCAGGGACACCCAGGGCACCCCCAGGGACAGCTAGGGGACAGCCAGGGCAGCCCAGGGACACCCAGGGCACCCCAATGGACACCTAGGGGACAGCCAGGGCACCCCCAGGGACACCAAGGGGACCCCCAGGGACACCTAGGGGACAGCCAGGGCACCCCCAGGAACACCTAGGGGACAGCCAGGGCACTCCAAGGGACACCAAGGGGACAGCCAGTGCACTCCAGGGACAGCCAGGGCACCCCCAGGGACACCTAGGGGACAGCCAGGGCACCCCCAGGGACACCAAGGAGACAGCCAGGGCACTCCAGGGACAGCCAGGGCACCCCCAGGGACACCTAGGGGACAGCCAGGGAACCCCCAGGGACACCAAGGGGACCCCCAGGGACACCTAGGGGACAGCCAGGGCAGCCCAGGGACACCCAGGGCACCCCCATGGACACCTAGGGGACAGCCAGGGCACCCCCAGGGACACCAAGGGGACCCCCAGGGACACCTAGGGGACAGCCAGGGCACCCCCAGGAACACCTAGGGGACAGCCAGGGCACCCCCAGGGACACCAAGGGGACAGCCAGGGCACTCCAGGGACAGCCAGGGCACCCCCAGGGACACCTAGGGGACAGCCAGGGCACCTCCAGGGACACCAAGGGGACAGCCAGGGCACTCCAGGGACAGCCAGGGCACCCCCAGGGACACCTAGGGGACACGCAGGGCAGCCCCAGGGACACTGACGGGACAGCCAGGGCACCCTCAGAGACCACTAGGGGACAGCCAGGGCACTCCCAGGGACACCTTGGGGACAGCCTGGGCACCTCAAGGACATCCAGGGCACCCCCAGGGACACCTAGGGGACAGGCAGGGAACCCCCAGGGACACCTAGGGGACAGGCAGGGCACCCCAGGGATACCTAGGGGACCGCCAGGGCCCCCCCAGGGACACCTAGGGGACAGGCAGGGCACCCCCAGGGCACCCTAAGGACACCCAGGGCACCCCCAGGGACACCTAGGGGACAGGCAGGGAACCCCAGGGACACCCAGGGCACCCCCATGGACACCTAGGGGACAGGTAGGGCACCCCCAGGGACACCTAGGGGACAGGCAGGGCACCCCAGGGGATACCAAGGGGACAGCCAGGGCACCCCCAGGGACACCTACGGGACAGCAAGGGCACCCCCAGGGACACCCTGGGCACCCCCAGGGACACGTAGGTGACAGCCAGGGCACTCCAGAGACACCCTGGGCACCCCCAGGGACACCAAGGGCACAGCCAGGGCACCCTAGGGACAGCCAGGGCACCCCCAGGGAAACCAAGGGCACAGCCAGGGCACCCTAGGGACAGCCAGGGCACCCCCAGGGACACCGAGGGCACAGCCAGGGCCCCCCCAGGGACACTCAGGGCACCCCTAGGGACACCTAGGGGACAGCCAGGGCATCCCCAGGGACACCCTGGGCACCCCCAGGGACGCCTAGAGGACAGCCAGGGCACCTCAGGCACACCCAGGGCACCCCCAGGGACACCTAGGGGACAGCCAGGGCACCATAGGGACAGCCAGGGCACCCCCAGGGACACCAAGGGCACATACAGGGCACCCTAGGGACACCAAGGGGACAGCCAGGGCACCCCCAGGGACACCAAGGGGACATCCAGAGCACCCCAGGGACAGCCAGGGTACCCCCAGGGACAGCTAGGGGACAGAAAGGGCACCCCCAGGGACACCTAAGGGACACCCTGGGCACCCCCAGGGACACCAAGGGGACACCCAGGGAAACCAAGGGGACAGCCAGGGCACCCCAGGGACAGCGAAGGCACCCCCAGGGACACCTAGGGAACCTCAAGGGCACCCCCAGGGACACGTACGGGACAGTCAGGGAACCCCAGTGACACCCTGAGCACCCCCAGGGACACCCAGGGCACCCCCAGGGACACCTCGGGGACTGCCAGGGCCCCCCCAAGGACACCTAGGGGACAGCCAGGGAACCCCAGGGACACCCTGGGCACCCCCAGGGACACCTAGGGGACAGCCAGGGAACCCGAGGGACAGCCAGGGCACCCCCAGGGACGCCTAGAGGACAGCCAGGGCACCCCCACGGACACCTAGGGGACAGGCGGGGCACCCCCAGGGACACCTAGGGGACAGCCAGGGCCCCCCCAGGGACACCAAGGGGACAGGCAGGGCACCCCCAGGGACACCTAGGGGACAGCCAGGGCCCCCCCAGGGACACCGAGGGGACAGGCAGGGCAACCACAGGGCACCCCAGGCACACGTAGAGGACAGCCATGGCACCCCAGGGACAGCCAGGGCACCCCCAGGGACAGCAAGGGGACAGCCAGGGCACCCCACGGACACCAAGGGGATAGCCAGGGCACCCCCAGGGACACCTAGGGAACAGCCAGGGAACGCCAGGGACACCCAGGGCACCCGCAAAGACACGTAGGGGACAGCCAGGGCACCCCAGGGACACCCTGGGCACCCCCAGGGACACCTAGGGGACAGCCAGGGCACTCTCAGGGACACCCTGGGAAGCCCCAGGGACACCGAGGGGACACCCTGGGCACCCCCAGGGACACCTAGGGGACAGCCAGGGCACTCCCAGGGACACTCTGGGCGCCCACAGGGACACCTTGGGGACAGCCAGGGCACCCCAGGGACACCCAGGGCACCACCAGGGACAACTAGGGGACAGCCAGGGCACCCCAGGGCACCCCAGGGACACACAGGGCACCCCCAGGGACACCTAGGGGACCTCCAGGGTACCCCCAGGGACACGTACGGGACAGCCAGGGCACCCCCAGGGACACCTAGGGGACAGCCAGGGAACCCCAGGGACACCCTGTGCACCCCCTGAGACACCTAGGGCACACCCAGGGACACCTAGGAGACAGCCAGGGCCCCCCCAGGGACACCTAGAGGACAGCCAGGGAACCTCAAGGACACCCTGTGCACCCCCAGGGACACCCAGGGCACACCCAGGGACACCTAGAGGACAGGCAGGGCAACCCCAGGGCACCCCAGGGACACCCAGGGCTCCCACAAAGACACCAAGGGGACAGGCAGGGCACCCCCAGGGACACCGAGGGGAAAGCCAGGGCACCCCCAGGGACACCTAGGGGAAGGCAGGACACCCCCAGGGACACCTAGGGGACAGCCAGGGCACCCCCAGGGACATTTAGGGGACAGCCAGGGCACTCCAGGGACACCCAAGGCACCCCCAGGGACACCTAGGGGACAGCCAGGGCACCCCCAGGGACACCCAGGGAACCCCCAGGGACACCTAGGGGACAGGCAGGGAACCCCCAGGGACACCTAGGTGACAGCCAGGGCGCCCCCAGGGACACCCAGGGCACCCCCAGGGACACCTAGGGGACAGGCAGGGAACCCCCAGGGACACCTAGGGGACAGGCAGGGCACCCCTGGGATACCTAGGGGACAGCCAGGGCCCCCCCAGGGACACCTATGGGACAGGCAGGGCACCCCCAGGGCACCCTAAGGACACCCAGGGCACCCCCAGGGACACCTAGGGGACAGGCAGGCCACCCCTAGGGACACCCAGGGCACCCCCAGGGACACCTAGAGGACAGCCAGGGCACCCCCAGGGACACCCAGGGCACCCCCAGGGACACCAAGGGGACAGCCAGGGTACAACAGGGAAACCACGGGCACCCCTAACGACACCTAGGGGACAGGCAGGGCACCCCCAGGGACACCGAGGGGAAAGCCAGGTCACCCCGAGGGACACCTAGGGGACAGCCAGGGCACCCCCAGGGACACCTAGAGGACAGCCAGGGCACTCCAGGGACACCCAGGTCACCCCCAGGGACACCTAGGGGACAGCCAGGGAACCCGAGGGACAGCCAGGGCACCCCCAGGGACACCTAGAGGACAGCCAGGGTACCCCCACGGACACCTAGGGGACAGGCGGGGCACCCCCAGGGACACCTAGGGGACAGCCAGGGCACCCCCAGGGACACCTAGGGGACAGGCAGGGCAACCACAGGGCACCCCAGGCACACGTAGAGGACAGCCATGGCACCCCAGGGACAGCCAGGGCACCCCCAGGGACAGCTAGGGGACAGCCAGGGCACCCCACGGACACCAAGGGGACAGCCAGGGCACCCCCAGGGACACCTAGGGGACAGCCAGGGCACCCCAGGGACACCCAGGGCACCCGCAAAGACACGTAGGGGACAGCCAGGGCACCCCAGGGACACCCTGGGCACCCCCAGGGACACCTATGGGACAGCCAGGGCACTCCCAGGGACACCCTGGGAACCCCCAGGGACACCGAGGGGACAGCCAGAGCACCCCAGGGACACCTAGGGGACAGCCAGGGCACCCCCAGAGACCCCTAGGGGACAGCCAGGGCACTCCCAGGGACACTCTGGGCGCCCACAGGGACACCTTGGGGACAGCCAGGGCACCCCAGGGACACCCAGGGCACCACCAGGGACTACTAGGGGACAGCCAGGGCACCCCCAGGGAGACGTACGGGACAGCCAGGGCACCCCCAGGGACACCTAGGGGACAGCCAGGGAACCCCAGGGACACCCTGTGCACCCCCAGAGACACCCAGGGCACACCCAGGGACACCTAGGAGACAGCCAGGGCCCCCCCAGGGACACCTAGGGGACAGCCAGGGAACATCAGGGACACCCTGTGCACCCCCAGGGACACCCAGGGCACACCCAGGGACACCCAGGGGACAGCCAGGGCACCCCAGGGACACCCAGGGCACCCCCAGGGACACTTAGGGGACAGCCAGGGCACCCCCAGGGACACCTAGGGGACAGCCAGGGCACCCCAGGCACACCCAGGGCATCCCCAGGGACACCTAGGGGACAGCCAGGGCACCCTAGGGACAGCCAGGGCACCCCCAGGGACACCGAGGGCACAGCCACGCCATCCTAGGGACAGCCAGGGCACCCCCAAGGACACCTAGGGGACACGCAGGGGACCCCCAGAGACACCTAGGGGACAGCCAGGTCATCCCCAGGGACACCCAGGTCACCCCCAGGGACACCTAGGGGACAGCCAGGGAACCCGAGGGACAGCCAGGGCACCCCCAGGGACACCTAGAGGACAGCCAGGGCACCCCCAGGGACACCTAGGGGACAGGCGGGGCACCCCCAGGGACACCTAGGGGACAGCCAGGGCCCCCCCAGGGACACCTAGGGGACAGGCAGGGCACCCCCAGGGACACCGAGGGGACAGTCAGGGCCCCCCCAGAGACACCGAGGGGACAGGCATGGCAACCACAGGGCACCCCAGGCACACGTAGAGGACAGCCATGGCACCCCAGGGACAGCCAGGGCACCCCCAGGGACAGCTAGGGGACAGCCAGGGCACCCCACGGACACCAAGGGGACAGCCAAGGCACCCCCAGGGACAGCAAGGGGACAGCCAGGGCACCCCACGGACACCAAGGGGATAGCCAGGGCACCCCCAGGGACACCTAGGGAACAGCCAGGGAACGCCAGGGACACCCAGGGCACCCGCAAAGACACGTAGGGGACAGCCAGGGCACCCCAGGGACACCCTGGGCACCCCCAGGGACACCTAGGGGACAGCCAGGGCACTCTCAGGGACACCCTGGGAAGCCCCAGGGACACCGAGGGGACACCCTGGGCACCCCCAGGGACACCTAGGGGACAGCCAGGGCACTCCCAGGGACACTCTAGGCGCCCACAGGGACACCTTGGGGACAGCCAGGGCACCCCAGGGACACCCAGGGCACCACCAGGGACAACTAGGGGACAGCCAGGGCACCCCAGGGCACCCCAGGGACACACAGGGCACCCCCAGGGACACCTAGGGGACCTCCAGGGTACCCCCAGGGACACGTACGGGACAGCCAGGGCACCCCCAGGGACACCTAGGGGACAGCCAGGGAACCCCAGGGACACCCTGTGCACCCCCTGAGACACCTAGGGCACACCCAGGGACACCTAGGAGACAGCCAGGGCCCCCCCAGGGACACCTAGAGGACAGCCAGGGAACCTCAAGGACACCCTGTGCACCCCCAGGGACACCCAGGGCACACCCAGGGACACCTAGAGGACAGGCAGGGCAACCCCAGGGCACCCCAGGGACACCCAGGGCTCCCACAAAGACACCAAGGGGACAGGCAGGGCACCCCCAGGGACACCGAGGGGAAAGCCAGGGCACCCCCAGGGACACCTAGGGGAAGGCAGGACACCCCCAGGGACACCTAGGGGACAGCCAGGGCACCCCCAGGGACATTTAGGGGACAGCCAGGGCACTCCAGGGACACCCAAGGCACCCCCAGGGACACCTAGGGGACAGCCAGGGCACCCCCAGGGACACCCAGGGAACCCCCAGGGACACCTAGGGGACAGGCAGGGAACCCCCAGGGACACCTAGGTGACAGCCAGGGCGCCCCCAGGGACACCCAGGGCACCCCCAGGGACACCTAGGGGACAGGCAGGGAACCCCCAGGGACACCTAGGGGACAGGCAGGGCACCCCTGGGATACCTAGGGGACAGCCAGGGCCCCCCCAGGGACACCTAGGGGACAGGCAGGGCACCCCCAGGGCACCCTAAGGACACCCAGGGCACCCCCAGGGACACCTAGGGGACAGGCAGGCCACCCCTAGGGACACCCAGGGCACCCCCAGGGACACCTAGAGGACAGCCAGGGCACCCCCAGGGACACCCAGGGCACCCCCAGGGACACCAAGGGGACAGCCAGGGTACAACAGGGAAACCACGGGCACCCCTAACGACACCTAGGGGGACAGGCAGGGCACCCCCAGGGACACCGAGGGGAAAGCCAGGTCACCCCGAGGGACACCTAGGGGACAGCCAGGGCACCCCCAGGGACACCTAGAGGACAGCCAGGGCACTCCAGGGACACCCAGGTCACCCCCAGGGACACCTAGGGGACAGCCAGGGAACCCGAGGGACAGCCAGGGCACCCCCAGGGACACCTAGAGGACAGCCAGGGTACCCCCACGGACACCTAGGGGACAGGCGGGGCACCCCCAGGGACACCTAGGGGACAGCCAGGGCACCCCCAGGGACACCTAGGGGACAGGCAGGGCAACCACAGGGCACCCCAGGCACACGTAGAGGACAGCCATGGCACCCCAGGGACAGCCAGGGCACCCCCAGGGACAGCTAGGGGACAGCCAGGGCACCCCACGGACACCAAGGGGACAGCCAGGGCACCCCCAGGGACACCTAGGGGACAGCCAGGGCACCCCAGGGACACCCAGGGCACCCGCAAAGACACGTAGGGGACAGCCAGGGCACCCCAGGGACACCCTGGGCACCCCAAGGGACACCTATGGGACAGCCAGGGCACTCCCAGGGACACCCTGGGAACCCCCAGGGACACCGAGGGGACAGCCAGAGCACCCCAGGGACACCTAGGGGACAGCCAGGGAACCCCCAGAGACCCCTAGGGGACAGCCAGGGCACTCCCAGGGACACTCTGGGCGCCCACAGGGACACCTTGGGGGACAGCCAGGGCACCCCAGGGACACCCAGGGCACCACCAGGGACAACTAGGGGACAGCCAGGGCACCCCCAGGGAGACGTACGGGACAGCCAGGGCATCCCCAGGGACACCTAGGGGACAGCCAGGGAACCCCAGGGACACCCTGTGCACCCCCAGAGACACCCAGGGCACACCCAGGGACACCTAGGAGACAGCCAGGGCCCCCCCAGGGACACCTAGGGGACAGCCAGGGAACATCAGGGACACCCTGTGCACCCCCAGGGACACCCAGGGCACACCCAGGGACACCCAGGGGACAGCCAGGGCACCCCAGGGACACCCAGGGCACCCCCAGGGACACTTAGGGGACAGCCAGGGCACCCCCAGGGACACCTAGGGGACAGCCAGGGCACCCCAGGCACACCCAGGGCATCCCCAGGGACACCTAGGGGACAGCCAGGGCACCCTAGGGACAGCCAGGGCACCCCCAGGGACACCGAGGGCACAGCCACGCCATCCTAGGGACAGCCAGGGCACCCCCAAGGACACCTAGGGGACACGCAGGGGACCCCCAGAGACACCTAGGGGACAGCCAGGTCATCCCCAGGGACACCCAGGTCACCCCCAGGGACACCTAGGGGACAGCCAGGGAATCCGAGGGACAGCCAGGGCACCCCCAGGGACACCTAGAGGACAGCCAGGGCACCCACAGGGACACCTAGGGGACAGGCGGGGCACCCCCAGGGACACCTAGGGGACAGCCAGGGCCCCCCCAGGGACACCTAGGGGACAGGCAGGGCACCCCCAGGGACACCGAGGGGACAGTCAGGGCCCCCCCAGAGACACCGAGGGGACAGGCATGGCAACCACAGGGCACCCCAGGCACACGTAGAGGACAGCCATGGCACCCCAGGGACAGCCAGGGCACCCCCAGGGACAGCTAGGGGACAGCCAGGGCACCCCACGGACACCAAGGGGACAGCCAAGGCACCCCCAGGGACACCTAGGGGACAGCCAGGGCACCCCAGGGACACCCAGGGCACCCGCAAAGACACGTAGGGGGACAGCCAGGGCACCCCAGGGACACCCTGGGCACCCCCAGGGACACCTAGGGGACAGCCAGGGCACCCCCAGGGACACCCTGGGAACCCCCAGGGACACCGAGGGGACAGCCAGAGCACCCCAGGGACACCTAGGGGACAGCCAGGGCACCCCCAGAGACCCCTAGGGGACAGCCAGGGCACTCCCAGGGACACTCTGGGCGCCCACAGGGACACCTTGGGGACAGCCAGGGCACCCCAGGGACACCCAGGGCACCACCAGGGACAACTAGGGGACAGCCAGGGCACCCCCAGGGAGACGTACGGAACAGCCAGGGCACCCCCAGGGACACCTAGGGGACAGCCATGGCACCCCAAGGACACCCAGGGCACCCCCAGGGACACACAGGGCACCGCCAGGGACACTGAGGGCACAGCCAGGGCACCCTAGGGACAGCCAGGGCACCCCCAGGGACACCCAGGGCACCCCCATGGACACCTAGGGGACAGGTAGGGCACCCCCAGGGACACCTAGGGGACAGGCAGGGCACCCCAGGGGATACCAAGGGGACAGCCAGGGCACCCCCAGGGACACCTACGGGACAGCAAGGGCACCCCCAGGGACACCCTGGGCACCCCCAGGGACACGTAGGTGACAGCCAGGGCACTCCAGAGACACCCTGGGCACCCCCAGGGACACCAAGGGCACAGCCAGGGCACCCTAGGGACAGCCAGGGCACCCCCAGGGAAACCAAGGGCACAGCCAGGGCACCCTAGGGACAGCCAGGGCACCCCCAGGGACACCGAGGGCACAGCCAGGGCCCCCCCAGGGACACTCAGGGCACCCCTAGGGACACCTAGGGGACAGCCAGGGCATCCCCAGGGACACCCTGGGCACCCCCAGGGACGCCTAGAGGACAGCCAGGGCACCTCAGGCACACCCAGGGCACCCCCAGGGACACCTAGGGGACAGCCAGGGCACCATAGGGACAGCCAGGGCACCCGCAGGGACACCAAGGGCACATACAGGGCACCCTAGGGACACCAAGGGGACAGCCAGGGCACCCCCAGGGACACCAAGGGGACATCCAGAGCACCCCAGGGACAGCCAGGGTACCCCCAGGGACAGCTAGGGGACAGAAAGGGCACCCCCAGGGACACCTAAGGGACACCCTGGGCACCCCCAGGGACACCAAGGGGACACCCAGGGAAACCAAGGGGACAGCCAGGGCACCCCAGGGACAGCGAAGGCACCCCCAGGGACACCTAGGGAACCTCAAGGGCACCCCCAGGGACACGTACGGGACAGTCAGGGAACCCCAGTGACACCCGGAGCACCCCCAGGGACACCCAGGGCACCCCCAGGGACACCTCGGGGACTGCCAGGGCCCCCCCAAGGACACCTAGGGGACAGCCAGGGAACCCCAGGGACACCCTGGGCACCCCCAGGGACACCTAGGGGACAGCCAGGGAACCCGAGGGACAGCCAGGGCACCCCCAGGGACGCCTAGAGGACAGCCAGGGCACCCCCACGGACACCTAGGGGACAGGCGGGGCACCCCCAGGGACACCTAGGGGACAGCCAGGGCCCCCCCAGGGACACCAAGGGGACAGGCAGGGCACCCCCAGGGACACCTAGGGGACAGCCAGGGCCCCCCCAGGGACACCGAGGGGACAGGCAGGGCAACCACAGGGCACCCCAGGCACACGTAGAGGACAGCCATGGCACCCCAGGGACAGCCAGGGCACCCCCAGGGACAGCAAGGGGACAGCCAGGGCACCCCACGGACACCAAGGGGATAGCCAGGGCAACCCCAGGGACACCTAGGGAACAGCCAGGGAACGCCAGGGACACCCAGGGCACCCGCAAAGACATGTAGGGGGACAGCCAGGGCACCCCAGGGACACCCTGGGCACCCCCAGGGACACCTAGGGGACAGCCAGGGCACTCTCAGGGACACCCTGGGAAGCCCCAGGGACACCGAGGGGACACCCTGGGCACCCCCAGGGACACCTAGGGGACAGCCAGGGCACTCCCAGGGACACTCTGGGCGCCCACAGGGACACCTTGGGGACAGCCAGGGCACCCCAGGGACACCCAGGGCACCACCAGGGACAACTAGGGGACAGCCAGGGCACCCCAGGGCACCCCAGGGACACACAGGGCACCCCCAGGGACACCTAGGGGACCTCCAGGGTACCCCCAGGGACACGTACGGGACAGCCAGGGCACCCCCAGGGACACCTAGGGGACAGCCAGGGCCCCCCCAGGGACACCTAGAGGACAGCCAGGGAACCTCAAGGACACCCTGTGCACCCCCAGGGACACCCAGGGCACACCCAGGGACACCTAGAGGACAGGCAGGGCAACCCCAGGGCACCCCAGGGACACCCAGGGCTCCCACAAAGACACCAAGGGGACAGGCAGGGCACCCCCAGGGACACCTAGGGGAAGGCAGGACACCCCCAGGGACACCTAGGGGACAGCCAGGGCACCCCCAGGGACATTTAGGGGACAGCCAGGGCACTCCAGGGACACCCAAGGCACCCCCAGGGACACCTAGGGGACAGCCAGGGCACCCCCAGGGACACCCAGGGAACCCCCAGGGACACCTAGGGGACAGGCAGGGAACCCCCAGGGACACCTAGGTGACAGCCAGGGCGCCCCCAGGGACACCCAGGGCACCCCCAGGGACACCTAGGGGACAGGCAGGGAACCCCCAGGGACACCTAGGGGACAGGCAGGGCACCCCTGGGATACCTAGGGGACAGCCAGGGCCCCCCCAGGGACACCTAGGGGACAGGCAGGGCACCCCCAGGGCACGCTAAGGACACCCAGGGCACCCCCAGGGACACCTAGGGGACAGGCAGGCCACCCCTAGGGACACCTAGGGCACCCCCAGGGACACCTAGAGGACAGCCAGGGCACCCCAGGGACACCCAGGGCACCCCCAGGGGACACCAAGGGGACAGCCAGGGTACAACAGGGAAACCACGGGCACCCCTAACGACACCTAGGGGACAGGCAGGGCACCCCCAGGGACACCGAGGGGAAAGCCAGGTCACCCCGAGGGACACCTAGGGGACAGCCAGGGCACCCCCAGGGACACCTAGAGGACAGCCAGGGCACTCCAGGGACACCCAGGTCACCCCCAGGGACACCTAGGGGACAGCCAGGGAACCCGAGGGACAGCCAGGGCACCCCCAGGGACACCTAGAGGACAGCCAGGGCACCCCCACGGACACCTAGGGGACAGGCGGGGCACCCCCAGGGACACCTAGGGGACAGCCAGGGCACCCCCAGGGACACCTAGGGGACAGGCAGGGCAACCACAGGGCACCCCAGGCACACGTAGAGGACAGCCATGGCACCCCAGGGACAGCCAGGGCACCCCCAGGGACAGCTAGGGGACAGCCAGGGCACCCCACGGACACCAAGGGGACAGCCAGGGCACCCCCAGGGACACCTAGGGGACAGCCAGGGCACCCCAGGGACACCCAGGGCACCCGCAAAGACACGTAGGGGACAGCCAGGGCACCCCAGGGACACCCTGGGCACCCCCAGGGACACCTAGGGGACAGCCAGGGCACTCCCAGGGACACCCTGGGAACCCCCAGGGACACCGAGGGGACAGCCAGAGCACCCCAGGGACACCTAGGGGACAGCCAGGGCACCCCCAGAGACCCCTAGGGGACAGCCAGGGCACTCCCAGGGACACTCTGGGCGCCCACAGGGACACCTTGGGGACAGCCAGGGCACCCCAGGGACACCCAGGGCACCACCAGGGACAACTAGGGGACAGCCAGGGCACCCCCAGGGAGACGTACGGGACAGCCAGGGCACCCCCAGGGACACCTAGGGGACAGCCAGGGAACCCCAGGGACACCCTGTGCACCCCCAGAGACACCCAGGGCACACCCAGGGACACCTAGGAGACAGCCAGGGCCCCCCCAGGGACACCTAGGGGACAGCCAGGGAACATCAGGGACACCCTGTGCACCCCCAGGGACACCCAGGGCACACCCAGGGACACCTAGGGGACAGCCAGGGCACCCCAGGGACAGCGAGGGCAACCCCAGAGACACCTAGGGGACAGCCAGGGCACCCCCAGCGACACCTAGGGGACCCCAGGGCCCCCCCAGGGACACCCAGGGCACCCCCAGGGACACCCAGGGGACAGCCAGGGCACCCCAGGGACACCCAGGGCACCCCCAGGGACACTTAGGGGACAGCCAGGGCACCCCCAGGGACACCTAGGGGACAGCCAGGGCACCCCAGGCACACCCAGGGCATCCCCAGGGACACCTAGGGGACAGCCAGGGGCACCCTAGGGACAGCCAGGGCACCCCCAGGGACACCGAGGGCACAGCCACGCCATCCTAGGGACAGCCAGGGCACCCCCAAGGACACCTAGGGGACACGCAGGGGACCCCCAGAGACACCTAGGGGACAGCCAGGTCATCCCCAGGGACACCCAGGTCACCCCCAGGGACACCTAGGGGACAGCCAGGGAACCCGAGGGACAGCCAGGGCACCCCCAGGGACACCTAGAGGACAGCCAGGGCACCCCCAGGGACACCTAGGGGACAGGCGGGGCACCCCCAGGGACACCTAGGGGACAGCCAGGGCCCCCCCAGGGACACCTAGGGGACAGGCAGGGCACCCCCAGGGACACCGAGGGGACAGTCAGGGCCCCCCCAGAGACACCGAGGGGACAGGCATGGCAACCACAGGGCACCCCAGGCACACGTAGAGGACAGCCATGGCACCCCAGGGACAGCCAGGGCGCCCCCAGGGACAGCTAGGGGACAGCCAGGGCACCCCACGGACACCAAGGGGACAGCCAAGGCACCCCCAGGGACACCTAGGGGACAGCCAGGGCACCCCAGGGACACCCAGGGCACCCGCAAAGACACGTAGGGGACAGCCAGGGCACCCCAGGGACACCCTGGGCACCCCCAGGGACACCTAGGGGACAGCCAGGGCACCCCCAGGGACACCCTGGGAACCCCCAGGGACACCGAGGGGACAGCCAGAGCACCCCAGGGACACCTAGGGGACAGCCAGGGCACCCCCAGAGACCCCTAGGGGACAGCCAGGGCACTCCCAGGGACACTCTGGGCGCCCACAGGGACACCTTGGGGACAGCCAGGGCACCCCAGGGACACCCAGGGCACCACCAGGGACAACTAGGGGACAGCCAGGGCACCCCCAGGGAGACGTACGGGACAGCCAGGGCACCCCCAGGGACACCTAGGGGACAGCCATGGCACCCCAAGGACACCCAGGGCACCCCCAGGGACACCCAGGGCACCGCCAGGGACACTGAGGGCACAGCCAGGGCACCCTAGGGACAGCCAGGGCACCCCCAGGGACACTCTGGGCACCCACAGGGACACCATGGGGACAGCCAGGGCACCCCAGGGACACCCAGGGCACCCCCAGGGACACCAAGGGGACAGCCAGGGCACCCCAGGGACACTCAGGGTACCCCCAGGGACACCTAGGGGACAGGCAGTGCACCCCCAGGGAAACCCAGGGCACCCCCAACGACACCTAGGGGACAGGCAGGGCACCCCCAGGGACACCGAGGGGAAAGCCAGGGCACCCCCAGGGACATTTAGGGGACAGCCAGGGCACTCCAGGGACAACCAGGTCACCCCCAGGGACACCAAGGGGACAGCCAGGGCCCCCCCAGGGACACCTAGGGGACAGGCAGGGCACCCCCAGGGACACCTAGGGCACAGCCAGGGCACCCCCAGGGACACCTAGAGGACAGGCAGGGCACCCCCAGGGCACCCCAGGGACACCCAGGGCTCGCACAGGGACACCAAGGGGACAGGCAGGGCACCCCCAGGGACACCGAGGGGAAAGCCAGGGCACCCCCAGGGACACCTAGGGGAAGGCAGGACACCCCCAGGGACACCTAGGGGACAGCCAGGGCACCTGCAGGGACATTTAGGGGACAGCCAGGGCACTCCAGGGACACCCAAGGCACCCACAGGGACATTCAGGGGACAGCCAGGGCACTCAAGGGACACCCAGGGCACCCCCAGGGACACCTAGGGGACAGCCAGGGCACCCCCAGGGACACCCAGGGAACCCCCAGGGACACCTAGGGGACAGGCAGGGAACCCCCAGGGACACCTAGGGGACAGCCAGGGCGCCCCCAGGGACACCCAGGGCACCCCCAGGGACACCTAGGGGACAGGCAGGGAACCCCCAGGGACACCTAGGGGACAGGCAGGGCACCCCAGGGATACCTAGGGGACCGCCAGGGCCCCCCCAGGGACACCTAGGGGACAGGCAGGGCACCCCCAGGGCACCCCAAGGACACCCAGGGCACCCCCAGGGACACCTAGGGGACAGGCAGGGAACCCCAGGGACACCCAGGGCACCCCCATGGACACCTAGGGGACAGGTAGGGCACCCCCAGGGACACCTAGGGGACAGGCAGGCCACCCCTAGGGACACCCAGGGCACCCCCAGGGACACCTAGAGGACAGCCAGGGCACCCCCAGGGACACCCAGGGCACCCCCAGGGACACCAAGGGGACAGCCAGGGAACCCCAGGGAAACCACGGGCACCCCTAACGACACCTAGGGGACAGGCAGGGCACCCCCAGGGACACCGAGGGGAAAGCCAGGGCACCCCCAGGGACATTTAGGGGACAGCCAGGGCACTCCAGGGACACCCAGGTCACCCCGAGGGACACCTAGGGGACAGCCAGGGCACCCCCAGGGACACCTAGAGGACAGCCAGGGCACTCCAGGGACACCCAGGTCACCCCCAGAGACACCCAGGGCACACCCAGGGACACCTAGGAGACAGCCAGGGCCCCCCCAGGGACACCTAGGGGACAGCCAGGGAACCTCAGGGACACCCTGTGCACCCCCAGGGACACCAAGGGGACAGCCAGGGCACCCTAGGGACAGCCAGGGCACCCCCAGGGACACCGAGGGCACAGCCAGGGCCCCGCAGGGACACCTAGGGGACAGCCAGGGCACCATAGGGACAGCCAGGGCACCCCCAGGGACACCAAGGGCACATACAGGGCACCCTAGGGACACCAAGGGGACAGCCAGGGCACCCCCAGGGACACCAAGGGGACATCCAGAGCACCCCAGGGACAGCCAGGGTACCCCCAGGGACAGCTAGGGGACAGCAAGGGCACCCCCAGGGACACCTAAGGGACACCCTGGGCACCCCCAGGGACACCAAGGGGACACCCAGGGAAACCTAGGGGACAGCCAGGGCACCCCAGGGACAGCGAAGGCACCCCCAGGGACACCTAGGGGACCTCAAGGGCACCCCCAGGGACACGTACGGGACAGTCAGGGAACCCCAGTGACACCCTGAGCACCCCCAGGGACACCCAGGGCACCCCCAGGGACACCTCGGGGACTGCCAGGGCCCCCCCAAGGACACCTAGGAGACAGCCAGGGAACCCCAGGGACACCCTGGGCACCCCCAGGGACACCTAGGGGACAGCCAGGGAACCCGAGGGACAGCCAGGGCACCTCCAGGGACGCCTAGAGGACAGCCAGGGCACCCCCACGGACACCTAGGGGACAGGAGGGGCACCCCCAGGGACACCTAGGGGACAGCCAGGGCCCCCCCAGGGACACCAAGGGGACAGGCAGGGCAGCCCCAGGGACACCTAGGGGACAGCCAGGGCCCCCCCAGGGACACCGAGGGGACAGGCAGGGCAACCACAGGGCACCCCAGGCACACGTAGAGGACAGCCATGGCACCCCAGGGACAGCCAGGGCACCCCCAGGGACAGCAAGGGGACAGCCAGGGCACCCCACGGACACCAAGGGGATAGCCAGGGCACCCCCAGGGACACCTAGGGAACAGCCAGGGAACGCCAGGGACACCCAGGGCACCCGCAAAGACACGTAGGGGACAGCCAGGGCACCCCAGGGACACCCTGGGCACCCCCAGGGACACCTAGGGGACAGCCAGGGCACTCTCAGGGACACCCTGGGAAGCCCCAGGGACACCGAGGGGACAGCCAGAGCACCCCAGGGACACCTAGGGGACAGCCAGGGCACTCCCAGGGACACTCTGGGCGCCCACAGGGACACCTTGGGGACAGCCAGGGCACCCCAGGGACACCCAGGGCACCACCAGGGACAACTAGGGGACAGCCAGGGCACCCCAGGGCACCCCAGAGACACCCAGGGCACCCCCAGGGACACCTAGGGGACCTCCAGGGTACCCCCAGGGACACGTACGGGACAGCCAGGGCACCCCCAGAGACACCTAGGGCACACCCAGGGACACCTAGGAGACAGCCAGGGCCCCCCCAGGGACACCTAGAGGACAGCCAGGGAACCTCAGGGACACCCTGTGCACCCCCAGGGACACCCAGGGCACACCCAGGGACACATAGAGGACAGGCAGGGCAACCCCAGGGCACCCCAGGGACACCCAGGGCTCCCACAGGGACACCAAGGGGACAGGCAGGGCACCCCCAGGGACACCGAGGGGAAAGCCAGGGCACCCCCAGGGACACCTAGGGGAAGGCAGGACACCCCCAGGGACACCTAGGGGACAGCCAGGGCACCCCCAGGGACACCAAGGGGACCCCCAGGGACACATAGGGGACAGCCAGGGCACCCCAGGTACAGCGAGGGCACCCCCAGGGACACCTAGGGGACAGCCAGGGCAGCCCAGGGACACTCAGGGCACCCCCAGGGAAACCTAGGAAACAGCCAGGGAACCCCAGGGACACCCTGTGCACCCCCAGGGACAGCCAGGGCACCCCCAGGGACACCAAGGGGACAGCCAGAGCACCCCAAGGACAGCCAGGGCACCCCCAGGGACACCTAGGGGACAGTCAGGGAACCCGAGGGACAGCCAGGGACCCCCCAGGGACACCTAGAGGACAGGAAGGGCACCCCCAGGGACACCTAGGGGACAGCCAGGGCCCCCCCAGGGACACCAAGGGGACAGCCAGGGCACCCCAGGGACAGCCAGGGCCCCCCCAGGGACACCTAGGGGATAGCAAGCGCCCCCCCAGGGACACCCAGGGCACCCCCAGGGACATCTAGGGGACAGGCAGGGCACCCCCAGGGACACCGAGGGGAAAGCCAGGGCACCCCCAGGGACACCTAGGGGAAGGCAGGACACCCTCAGTGACACCTAGGGGACAGCCAGGGCACCCCCAGGGACACCTAGGGGACAGCCAGGGCCCCCCCAGGGACACGAAGGGGACAGCCAGAGCACTCCAGGGACACCCAGGGCACCCCCAGGGACACCTAGGGGACAGGCAGGGAACCCCCAGGGACACTGACGGGACAGCCAGGGCACCCCCAGGGACACTGACGGGACAGCCAGGGCACCCCCAGAGACCCCTAGGGGACAGCCAGGGCACCCCAGGGACACCAAGGGGACAGCCAGGGCACCCCAGGGACACCCAGGGCACCCCCAGGGACACCTAGGGGACAGGCAGGGCACCCCCAGGGACACCCAGGGCACCCCCAAGGACCCCTAGGGGACAGGCAGGGCACACCCAGGGACACCTAGGCGACAGCCAGGGCACTCCAGGGACACCCAGGGCCCCCCCAGGGACACCTAGGGGACAGCCAGGGCACCCCCAGGGAAACCTAGGGGACAGCCAGGGCACCCCCAGGGACACCTAGAGGACAGGCAGGGCACCCCCAGGGACAACCAGGTCACCCCCAGGGACACCTAGGGGACAGCCAGGGCACCCCAGGCACACCCAGGGCACACCCAGGGACACCTAGGGGACAGCCACGGCACCCTAGGGACAGCCAGGGCACCCCAGGGACACCGAGGGGACAGCCAGGGCACCGCCAGAGACACCGAGGGCACAGCCAGGGCACCCTTGGGACAGCCAGGGCACCCCCAGGGACACCAAGGGGACAGGCAAGTCACCCCCAGGGACACCTAGGGGACAGCCAGGGCACCCTAGGGACAGCCAGGGCACACCCAGGGACACCTAGGGGACAGGCATGGCACCCCCAGGGACACCTAGGGGACAGGCAGGGCACCCCCAGGGCACCCCAGGGACACCAAGGGCTCCCCCAGGGACACCAAGGGGACAGCCAGGGCACCCCAGGGACACCAAGGGGACAGCCAGGGCACCCCCAGGGACACCTAGGGGTCAGCCAGGGCACCCCAGGGACACCCAGGGCACCCGCTGGGACACCAAGGGGACAGACAGGGCACCCCCAGGGACACCGAGGGGAAAGCCAGGGCACCCCCAGGGACACCTAGGGGAAGGCAGGACACCCCCAGGGACACCTAGGGGACAGCCAGGGCACCCCCAGGGACATTTAGGGGACAGCTAGGGCACTCCAGGGACACCCAGGGCACCCCCAGGGACATATATGGGACAGCCAGGGCACTCCAGGGACACCCAGGGCACCCCCAGGGACACCTAGGGGACAGCCAGGGCACCCCCAGGGACACCCAGGGAACCCACAGGGACACCTAGGGGACAGGCAGGGAACCCCCAGGGACACCTAGGGGACAGCCAGGGCACCCCCAGGGACACCCAGGGCACCCCCAGGGACACCAAGGGGACAGGCAGGGAACCCCCAGGGACACCTAGGGGACAGGCAGGGCACCCCCAGGGCACCCCAAGGACAGCCAGGGCACCCCCAGGGACACCTAGGGGACAGCCAGGGCACCCCAGGGACACCCAGGGCACCCCCAGGGACACCTAGGGGACAGCAACTGCACCCCCAGGGACACCCTGGGCACGCCCAGAGACACGTAGGGGACAGCCAGGGCACCCCATGGACACGCAGGGCACCCCCAGGGACACCTAGGGGACAGACAGGGCACTCCAGGGACACCCAGGGCACCCCCAGGGACACCAAGGGCACAGCCAGGGCACCCTAGGGACAGCCAGGGCACCCCCAGGGACACCAAGGGCACAAACAGGGCACCCTAGGGACACCAAGGGGACAGCCAGGGCACCCCCAGGGACACCCAGGGCACCCCCAGGGACACCAAGGGCACAGACAGGGCACCCTAGGGACACCTAGGGGACAGCCAGGGCACCCTAGGGACAGCCAGGGCACCCCCAGTGACACCTAGTGTCCAGGCAGGGCACCCCCAGGGACACCTAGGGTCCAGGCAGGGCACCCCCAGAGACCCCTAGGTGAAAGCCAGGGCACTCCCAGGGACACTCTGGGCACCCACAGGGACACCATGGGGATAGCCAGGGCACCCCAGGGACACCCAGGGCACCCCCAGGGACACCAAGGGGACAGCCAGGGCACCCCAGGGACACCCAGGGCACCCCCAACGACACCTAGGGGACAGGCAGGGCACCCCCAGGGACACCAAGGGGACAGGCAGGGCACCCCCAGGAACACCGAGGGGAAAGCCAGGGCACCCCCAGGGACATTTAGGGGACAGCACGGGCACTCCAGGGACACCCAGGGCACCCCCAGGGACACGAAGGGGACAGCCAGGGCACCCCCAGGGACAGCCAGGGCCCCCCCAGGGACAGCCAGGGCACTCCAAAAGACACCTAAAGGACAGCCAGGGCACCCCCAGGGCCACCTAGGGGACAGCCAGGGCAGCCCAGGGACACCCAGGGCACCCCCATGGACACCTAAGGGACAGCCAGGGCACCCCCAGGGACACCAAGGGGACCCCCAGGGACACCTAGGGGACAGCAGGGGCACCTACAGGGACACCTAGGGGACAGCCAGGGCACCACAGGGACAGCGAGGGCACCCCCAGGGACACCTAGGCGACCTCCAGGGACATCTAGGGGACAGCCAGGGCACCCCAGGGACAGCCAGGGCACCCCCAGGGACACCTAGGGGACAGCCAGGGCCCCCCCAGGGACACCTAGGGCACAGCCAGGGCACCCTAGGGACAGCCAGGGCACCCTCAGGGACACCAAGGGCACAGCCAGGCCACCCCAAGGACAGCCAGGGCAGCCGAGGGACACCTACGGGACAGCCAGGGCACCCCAGGGCAGCCCAGGGACACCCAGGGTACCCCAGGGACACGTAGGGGACCTCCCGGACACCCCAGGGACAGCCAGGGCACCCCAGGGACACCCAGGGCCCCCCCAGGGACACCTACGGGACAGCGAGGGAACGCCAGGGACACGTAGGGGACAGCCAGGGCACCCTAGGGACAGGCAGGGCACCCCCAGGGACACCTAGGGGACAGCCAGGGCCCCCCCCAGGGACACCAAGGGGTCAGCCAGGGCCCCCCCAGGGACACCTAGGGGACAGCCAGGGCACCCCAGGGACACCCAGGGCACCACCAGGGACACCGAGGGGACAGCCAGGGCACCTTAGGGACAGCCATGGCACCCTAGGGGACAGCCAGGGCACCCCCAGAGACACCGAGGGCACAGCCAGGGCACCCTAGGGACAGCCAGGGCACCCCAGGGACACCTAAGGGACAGGCAGGGCACCCTCAGGGACACCTAGGGGACAGGCAGGTCACCCACAGGGACACTGACGGGACAGCAAGGGCACCCCCAGAGACCCCTAGGGGACAGCCAGGGACCTCCTAGGGAAACTCTGGGCCCCCCAAGGGACACCTTGGGGTCAGCCAAGGCTCCCCAGGGACACACAGGGCACCCCCAGGGACACGGACGGGACACCCAGGGCACCCCCAGGGACACCTAGGGGACAGCCAGGGAACCCCAGGGACACCCTGTGCACCTCCAGGGACACCCAGGGCACACCCAGGGACACCTAGGGGACAGGTAGGGCACCCCAGGGACACTGACGGGACAGCCAGGGCACCCCCAGGGACACCTAGGGGACAGCTAAGCACCCCCAGGGACACCCAGGGCACCGCCAGGGACACCTAGGGGACAGCCAGGGCACCCCAGGGACAGCGAGGGAACCACCAGGGACACCTAGGGGACCTCCAGGGAACCCCAGGGATAGGTACGGGACAGCCAGGGAACCCCAGTCACACCCTGTGCACCCCCAGGGACACCCAGGGCCCCCCTAGGGACACCTAGGGGACAGCCAGGGAACCTCAGGGACACCCTGTGCACCCCCAGGGACACCAAGGGCACAGCCAGGGCACCCTAGGGACAGCCAGGGCACCCCCAGGGACACCGAGGGCACAGCCAGGGCCCCGCAGGGACACCTAGGGGACAGCCAGGGCACCATAGGGACAGCCAGGGCACCCCCAGGGACACCAAGGGCACATACAGGGCACCCTAGGGACACCAAGGGGACAGCCAGGGCACCCCCAGGGACACCAAGGGGACATCCAGAGCACCCCAGGGACAGCCAGGGTACCCCCAGGGACAGCTAGGGGACAGCAAGGGCACCCCCAGGGACACCTAAGGGACACCCTGGGCACCCCCAGGGACACCAAGGGGACACCCAGGGAAACCTAGGGGACAGCCAGGGCACCCCAGGGACAGCGAAGGCACCCCCAGGGACACCTAGGGGACCTCAAGGGCACCCCCAGGGACACGTACGGGACAGTCAGGGAACCCCAGTGACACCCTGAGCACCCCCAGGGACACCCAGGGCACCCCCAGGGACACCTCGGGGACTGCCAGGGCCCCCCCAAGGACACCTAGGAGACAGCCAGGGAACCCCAGGGACACCCTGGGCACCCCCAGGGACACCTAGGGGACAGCCAGGGAACCCGAGGGACAGCCAGGGCACCTCCAGGGACGCCTAGAGGACAGCCAGGGCACCCCCACGGACACCTAGGGGACAGGCGGGGCACCCCCAGGGACACCTAGGGGACAGCCAGGGCCCCCCCAGGGACACCAAGGGGACAGGCAGGGCAGCCCCAGGGACACCTAGGGGACAGCCAGGGCCCCCCCAGGGACACCGAGGGGACAGGCAGGGCAACCACAGGGCACCCCAGGCACACGTAGAGGACAGCCATGGCACCCCAGGGACAGCCAGGGCACCCCCAGGGACAGCAAGGGGACAGCCAGGGCACCCCACGGACACCAAGGGGATAGCCAGGGCACCCCCAGGGACACCTAGGGAACAGCCAGGGAACGCCAGGGACACCCAGGGCACCCGCAAAGACACGTAGGGGACAGCCAGGGCACCCCAGGGACACCCTGGGCACCCCCAGGGACACCTAGGGGACAGCCAGGGCACTCTCAGGGACACCCTGGGAAGCCCCAGGGACACCGAGGGGACAGCCAGAGCACCCCAGGGACACCTAGGGGACAGCCAGGGCACTCCCAGGGACACTCTGGGCGCCCACAGGGACACCTTGGGGACAGCCAGGGCACCCCAGGGACACCCAGGGCACCACCAGGGACAACTAGGGGACAGCCAGGGCACCCCAGGGCACCCCAGAGACACCCAGGGCACCCCCAGGGACACCTAGGGGACCTCCAGGGTACCCCCAGGGACACGTACGGGACAGCCAGGGCACCCCCAGAGACACCTAGGGCACACCCAGGGACACCTAGGAGACAGCCAGGGCCCCCCCAGGGACACCTAGAGGACAGCCAGGGAACCTCAGGGACACCCTGTGCACCCCCAGGGACACCCAGGGCACACCCAGGGACACATAGAGGACAGGCAGGGCAACCCCAGGGCACCCCAGGGACACCCAGGGCTCCCACAGGGACACCAAGGGGACAGGCAGGGCACCCCCAGGGACACCGAGGGGAAAGCCAGGGCACCCCCAGGGACACCTAGGGGAAGGCAGGACACCCCCAGGGACACCTAGGGGACAGCCAGGGCACCCCCAGGGACACCAAGGGGACCCCCAGGGACACATAGGGGACAGCCAGGGCACCCCAGGTACAGCGAGGGCACCCCCAGGGACACCTAGGGGACAGCCAGGGCAGCCCAGGGACACTCAGGGCACCCCCAGGGAAACCTAGGAAACAGCCAGGGAACCCCAGGGACACCCTGTGCACCCCCAGGGACAGCCAGGGCACCCCCAGGGACACCAAGGGGACAGCCAGAGCACCCCAAGGACAGCCAGGGCACCCCCAGGGACACCTAGGGGACAGTCAGGGAACCCGAGGGACAGCCAGGGACCCCCCAGGGACACCTAGAGGACAGGAAGGGCACCCCCAGGGACACCTAGGGGACAGCCAGGGCCCCCCCAGGGACACCAAGGGGACAGCCAGGGCACCCCAGGGACAGCCAGGGCCCCCCCAGGGACACCTAGGGGATAGCAAGCGCCCCCCCAGGGACACCCAGGGCACCCCCAGGGACATCTAGGGGACAGGCAGGGCACCCCCAGGGACACCGAGGGGAAAGCCAGGGCACCCCCAGGGACACCTAGGGGAAGGCAGGACACCCTCAGTGACACCTAGGGGACAGCCAGGGCACCCCCAGGGACACCTAGGGGACAGCCAGGGCCCCCCCAGGGACACGAAGGGGACAGCCAGAGCACTCCAGGGACACCCAGGGCACCCCCAGGGACACCTAGGGGACAGGCAGGGAACCCCCAGGGACACTGACGGGACAGCCAGGGCACCCCCAGGGACACTGACGGGACAGCCAGGGCACCCCCAGAGACCCCTAGGGGACAGCCAGGGCACCCCAGGGACACCAAGGGGACAGCCAGGGCACCCCAGGGACACCCAGTGCACCCCCAGGGACACCTAGGGGACAGGCAGGGCACCCCCAGGGACACCCAGGGCACCCCCAAGGACCCCTAGGGGACAGGCAGGGCACACCCAGGGACACCTAGGCGACAGCCAGGGCACTCCAGGGACACCCAGGGCCCCCCCAGGGACACCTAGGGGACAGCCAGGGCACCCCCAGGGAAACCTAGGGGACAGCCAGGGCACCCCCAGGGACACCTAGAGGACAGGCAGGGCACCCCCAGGGACAACCAGGTCACCCCCAGGGACACCTAGGGGACAGCCAGGGCACCCCAGGCACACCCAGGGCACACCCAGGGACACCTAGGGGACAGCCACGGCACCCTAGGGACAGCCAGGGCACCCCAGGGACACCGAGGGGACAGCCAGGGCACCGCCAGAGACACCGAGGGCACAGCCAGGGCACCCTTGGGACAGCCAGGGCACCCCCAGGGACACCAAGGGGACAGGCAAGTCACCCCCAGGGACACCTAGGGGACAGCCAGGGCACCCTAGGGACAGCCAGGGCACACCCAGGGACACCTAGGGGACAGGCATGGCACCCCCAGGGACACCTAGGGGACAGGCAGGGCACCCCCAGGGCACCCCAGGGACACCAAGGGCTCCCCCAGGGACACCAAGGGGACAGCCAGGGCACCCCAGGGACACCAAGGGGACAGCCAGGGCACCCCCAGGGACACCTAGGGGTCAGCCAGGGCACCCCAGGGACACCCAGGGCACCCGCTGGGACACCAAGGGGACAGACAGGGCACCCCCAGGGACACCGAGGGGAAAGCCAGGGCACCCCCAGGGACACCTAGGGGAAGGCAGGACACCCCCAGGGACACCTAGGGGACAGCCAGGGCACCCCCAGGGACATTTAGGGGACAGCTAGGGCACTCCAGGGACACCCAGGGCACCCCCAGGGACATATATGGGACAGCCAGGGCACTCCAGGGACACCCAGGGCACCCCCAGGGACACCTAGGGGACAGCCAGGGCACCCCCAGGGACACCCAGGGAACCCACAGGGACACCTAGGGGACAGGCAGGGAACCCCCAGGGACACCTAGGGGACAGCCAGGGCACCCCCAGGGACACCCAGGGCACCCCCAGGGACACCAAGGGGACAGGCAGGGAACCCCCAGGGACACCTAGGGGACAGGCAGGGCACCCCCAGGGCACCCCAAGGACAGCCAGGGCACCCCCAGGGACACCTAGGGGACAGCCAGGGCACCCCAGGGACACCCAGGGCACCCCCAGGGACACCTAGGGGACAGCAACTGCACCCCCAGGGACACCCTGGGCACGCCCAGAGACACGTAGGGGACAGCCAGGGCACCCCAGGGACACGCAGGGCACCCCCAGGGACACCTAGGGGACAGACAGGGCACTCCAGGGACACCCAGGGCACCCCCAGGGACACCAAGGGCACAGCCAGGGCACCCTAGGGACAGCCAGGGCACCCCCAGGGACACCAAGGGCACAAACAGGGCACCCTAGGGACACCAAGGGGACAGCCAGGGCACCCCCAGGGACACCCAGGGCACCCCCAGGGACACCAAGGGCACAGACAGGGCACCCTAGGGACACCTAGGGGACAGCCAGGGCACCCTAGGGACAGCCAGGGCACCCCCAGTGACACCTAGTGTCCAGGCAGGGCACCCCCAGGGACACCTAGGGTCCAGGCAGGGCACCCCCAGGGACACCGAGGGGAAAGCCAGGGCACCCCCAGGGACACCTAGGGGAAGGCAGGACACCCCCAGGGACATTTAGGGGACAGCCAGGGCACTCCAGGGACACCCAGGGCATTCCCAGGGACACCTAGGGGACAGCCAGGGCACCCCCAGGGACACCCAGGGCACCCCCAACGACACCTAGGGGACAGGCAGGGCACCCCCAGGGACACCTAGGGGACAGGCAGGGCACCCCCAGGGACACTGACGGGACAGCCAGGGCACCCCCAGAGACACCTAGGGGACAGCCAGGGCACTGCCAGGGACACTCTGGACACCCACAGGGACACCTTGGGGACAGCCAGGGCACCTCAGGGACAACCAGGGCACCCCCAGGGACACCTAGGGGACAGCTAGGGCACCCAAGGGACCGCCAGGGCACCCCCAGGGACACCCAGGGCACCCCCAGGGACACGAAGGGGACAGCCAGGGTACCCCAGGGACACACAGGGCACCCCCAGGGACACCTAGGGGACAGCCATGGCACCCCAGGGACACCAAGGGCACCCCCAGGGACACCCAGGGCACCGCCAGGGACACTGAGGGCACAGCCAGGGCACCCTAGGGACAGCAAGGGCACCCCCAGGGACACCTAGGGGACAGGCAGGGCATCCCCAGGGACACCTTGGGGACAGCCAGGGCAACCCCAGGGACACCTAGGGGACAGCCAGGGCAACCCCAGGGACACCTAGGGGACAGCCAGGGCACCCCCAGGGACGCCCAGGGCACCCCCAGGGACAGCTACGGGACAGCAAGGGCAACCCCAGGGACACCCTGGGCACCCCCAGGGACACCTAGGGGACAACCAGGGCACCCCCAAGACACGAAGGGGACAGCCAGGGCACCCCCAGGGACACCGAGGGCACCCCCAGGGACACCTAGGGGACAGCCAGGGCACCCCGAGGGACACCAGGGCACCCCCAGGGACACCTAGGGGACAGCCAGGGCACCCTTGGGACAGCCAGGACACCCCCAGGGACACCAAGGGCACAGCCAGGGCACCCTAGGGACAGCCAGGGCACCCTCAGGGACACCCAGGGCACCCCAAGGGACACCTAGTGGACAGCCAGGGAACCCCAGGGACACCCTGGGCACCACCAGGGACACCTAGAGGACAGCCAGGGCCCCCCCAGGGACACCCAGGGCACCCCCAGGGACACCTAGGGGACAGCCAGGGAACCCCAGGGACACCCTGTGCACCCCCAGGGACACCTAGGGGACAGACAGGGCCCCCCCCGGGACACCCAGGGGACAGCCAGGGAACCCCAGGGACACCCAGGGCACACCCAGGGACACCTAGGGGACAGCCAGGGCACCCTAGGGACAGCCAGGGCACCCCCAGGGACACCGAAGGCACAGCCAGGGCACCCCCAGGGACACCGAGAGGACAGCCAGGGCACCCCAGGGACAGCCAGGGCACCCCCAGAGACACCGGGGGCACAGC
The DNA here is from genome assembly GCF_029207755.1 of Chamaea fasciata. Taxonomy (NCBI): domain Eukaryota; kingdom Metazoa; phylum Chordata; class Aves; order Passeriformes; family Sylviidae; genus Chamaea; species Chamaea fasciata. Next base: position 66,169 of record NW_027094494.1, read on the forward strand.
CAGGGCACCCTGGGGACAGCCAGGGAACCCCCAGGGACACCTAGGGGACAGGCAGGGCACCCCCAGGGACACCTAGGGGACAGCCAGGGCACCCCGAGGGACACCAGGGCACCCCCAGGGACACCAAGGGCACAGACAGGGCACCCTAGGGACACCAAGGGGATAGCCAGGGCACCCCCAGGGACACCAAGGGGACATTCAGAGCACCCCAGGGACAGCCAGGGTACCCCCAGGGACAGCTAGGGGAAAGCAAGGGAACCCCCAGGGACACCTAAGGGACACCCTTGGCAGCCCCAGGGACACCAAGGGGACTCCCAGGGACACCTAGGGGACCTCCAGGGCACCCCCAGGGACACGTACGGGACAGACAGGGAACCCCAGTGACACCCTGTGCAACCCCAGGGACACCCAGGGCACCCCCATGGACACTGACGGGACAGCCAGGGCACCCCAGGGACACCTAGGGCACAGCCAGAGCACCCTAGGGACAGCCAGGGCAGCCCAGGGCAGCCCAGGGACACCCAGGGTACCCCAGGGACACGTAGGGGACAGCCAGGGCCCCCCCAGGGACAACTAGGGGACAGCCAGGGCACTCCAGGGACACCCAGGGCACCCCCAGGGACACCTAGGGCACCCGCAGGGACACCTAGGGGACAGCCAGGGCACCCTAAAGACAGCCAGGGCACCCCCAGGGACACCTAGGGGACAGGCAGGGCACCCCCAGGGACACCGAGGGGAAAGCCAGGGCACCCCCAGGGACACCTAGGGGAAGGCAGGACACCCCCAGGGACATTTAGGGGACAGCCAGGGCACTCCAGGGACACCCAGGGCATTCCCAGGGACACCTAGGGGACAGCCAGGGCACCCCCAGGGACACCCAGGGCACCCCCAACGACACCTAGGGGACAGGCAGGGCACCCCCAGGGACACCTAGGGGACAGGCAGGGCACCCCCAGGGACACTGACGGGACAGCCAGGGCACCCCCAGAGACACCTAGGGGACAACCAGGGCACTGCCAGGGACACTCTGGACACCCACAGGGACACCTTGGGGACAGCCAGGGCACCTCAGGGACAACCAGGGCACCCCCAGGGACACCTAGGGGACAGCTAGGGCACCCAAGGGACCGCCAGGGCACCCCCAGGGACACCCAGGGCACCCCCAGGGACACGAAGGGGACAGCCAGGGTACCACAGGGACACACAGGGCACCCCCAGGGACACCTAGGGGACAGCCATGGCACCCCAGGGACACCAAGGGCACCCCCAGGGACACCCAGGGCACCGCCAGGGACACTGAGGGCACAGCCAGGGCACCCTAGGGACAGCAAGGGCACCCCCAGGGACACCTAGGGGACAGGCAGGGCATCCCCAGGGACACCTTGGGGACAGCCAGGGCACCCCCAGGGACACCTAGGGGACAGCCAGGGCAACCCCAGGGACACCTAGGGGACAGCCAGGGCACCCCCAGGGACGCCCAGGGCACCCCCAGGGACAGCTACGGGACAGCAAGGGCAACCCCAGGGACACCCTGGGCACCCCCAGGGACACCTAGGGGACAACCAGGGCACCCACAAGACACGAAGGGGACAGCCAGGGCACCCCCAGGGACACCGAGGGCACCCCCAGGGACACCTAGGGGACAGCCAGGGCACCCCGAGGGACACCAGGGCACCCCCAGGGACACCTAGGGGACAGCCAGGGCACCCTTGGGACAGCCAGGACACCCCCAGGGACACCAAGGGCACAGCCAGGGCACCCTAGGGACAGCCAGGGCACCCTCAGGGACACCTAGGGGACAGCCAGGGCACCCCAGGGACACCCAGGGCACCCCAAGGGCCGCCTAGGGGACAGCCAGGGCACCCCGAGGGACACCTAGGAGACACCCAGGGCACCCCCAGGGACACGTAGAGGACAGCCATGGCACCCCAGGGAGAGCCAGGGCACCCCCAGGGACAGCTAGGGGACAGCCAGGGCACCCCCAGGGACACCAAGGGGACAGCCCGAGCACCCCAAGGACAGCCAGGGCACCCCCAGGGACACCTAGGGGACAGCCAGGGCACCCCAGGGACACCAAGGGGACATCCAGGGCACTCCCAGGGACACCTAGGGGACAGCCAGGGTACCCCAGGGACACCCAGGTCACCCCCAGGGACACCTACGGGACAGCAAGGGCACCCTCAGGGACACGTAGAGGACAGCCAGGGAAGCCCAGGGACACTCAGGGCACACCCAGGGACACCTTGGGGACAGGCAGGGCACCCCCAGGCACACCGAGGGGTCAGCCAGGGCACCCCCAGGGACAACTAGAGGACAGGCAGGGCGCCTCCAGGGCACCCCAGGGACACCCAGGGCACCCCCAGGGACACGTAGAGGACAGCCATGGCACCCCAGGGACAGCCAGGGCACCCCCAGGGACAGCTAGGGGACAGCCAGAGCACCCCAAGGACAGTCAGGGCACCCCTAGGGACACCAAGGGGACAGCCAGAGCACCCCAAGGACAGCCAGGGCACCCCCAGGGACACCTAGGGGACAGCCAGGGCACCCCCAGGGACACCTAGGGGACAGCCAGGGCACCCCCAGGGACACACTGGGGGCCCCCAGGGACAGGTAGGGGACAGCCAGGGCACCCCAGAGACACCCTGGGCACCCCCAGGGACACCTAGGGGACAGACAGGGCACCCCCAAGACACGAAGGGGACAGCCAGGGCACCCCCAGGGACACCAAGGGGACAGCCAGGGCACCCCAGGGACACCCAGGGCACCCCCAGGAACACCTAGGGGACAGCCACTGCACTCCCAGGGACACTCTGGGCACCCCCAGGTACACCGAGGGGACAGCCAGGGGAACCTCCCAGGGACACCTAGGGGACAGCCAGGGCATCGTCAGGGACACCTAGGGCACAGCTAGGGCACCCTAGGGACAGCCAGGGCACCCCCAGGGACACCGAGGGGAAAGCCAGGGCACCCCCAGGGACATTTAGGGGACAGCCAGGGCACTCCAGGGACACACAGGTCTCCCCCAGGGACACCTAGGGGACATCCAGGGCACCCCCAGGGACACCTAGGGGACAGGCAGGGCACCCCAGGGACACCTAGGGGACAGCCAGGGCCCCCCCAGGGACACCTAGGGGACAGCCAGGGCACGCCAGGGACACCCAGGGCACCCCCAGGGACACCTACGGGACAGCCAGGGAACGCCAGGGACACCATGGGCACGCCCAGGGACACTTAGGGGACAGGCAGGGCCCCCCCAGGGACACGTAGGGGACAGCCAGGGCCCCCCCAGGGACACCTAGGGGACAGCCAGGGCACCCCAGGGACACCCAGGGCACCCCCAGGGACACCGAGGGGACAGCCAGGGCACCCTAGGGACAGCCAGGGCACCCCCAGGGACACCTAGGGCACCCCCAGGGACACCTAGGGGACAGGCAGGGCACCCCCAGGGACACCTAGGGGACAGCCAGGGCACCCCCAGGGACACCCAGGGCACCCCCAGGGACACCTAGGGGACAGGCAGGGCACCCCCAGAAACACCTAGGAGACAGGCAGGGCACCCCCAGGGACACTGATGGGACAGCCAGGGCACCCCCAGAGACCCCTAGGGGACAGCCAGGGCACTCCCAGGGACACCTAGGGGACAGCCAGGGCACCTCAGGGACATCCAGGGCACCCCCAGGGACACCTAGGGGACAGCCAGGGCACCCTAGGGACCGCCAGGGCACCCCCAGGGACACCGAGGGCACCCCCAGGGACACGAAGGGGACAGCCAGGGCACCCCAGGGACACCCAGGGCACCCCCAGGGACACCTAGGGGACAGCCATGTCACCCCAGGGACACCCAGGGCACCCCCAGGGATACCCAGGGCACCGCCAGGGAACCCCAGGGACACCCAGGGGACAGGCAGAGCACCCAAAGGACAGCCAGGGCACCCCCAGGGACACCTAGGGGACAGCCAGGGCACCCTAGGGAGGCCCAGGGCACCCCCAGGGACACCTACGGGACAGCAAGGGCACCCCCAGGGACACGTAGGGGACAGCCAGGGCAGCCCAGGGACACTCAGGGCACCCCCAGGGACACCTAGGGGACCTTCAGGGAACCCCAGGGACACGTACGGGACAGCCAGGGAACCCCAGGAACACCCAGGGCACCCCCAGGGACACCTAGGGGACAGGCAGGGCACCCCCAGGGACACCGAGGGGACAGCCAGGGCACCCCCAGGGACAGCTAGAGGACAGGTAGGGCGCCCCCAGGGACACCGAGGGGACACCCAGGGCACCCCCAGGGACACGTAGAGGACAGCCAAGGCACCCCAGGGACAGCCAGGGCACCCGCAGGGACAGCTAGGGGACAGCCAGAGCACCCCAAGGACAGCCAGGGCAGCCCAGGGAGACCTACGGGACAGCCAAGGCACCCCAGGGCTGCCCAGGGACACCCAGGGTACCCCAGGGACACGTAGGGGACCTCCCGGGCACCCCAGGGACAGCCAGGGCACCCCAGGGACACCCAGGGCCCCCCCAGGGACACCTATGGGACAGCCAGGGAACGCCAGGGACACGTAGGGGACAGCCAGGGCACCCTAGGGATAGGCAGGGCACCCCCAGGGACACCTACGGGACAGCCAGGGCCCCCCCAGGGACACCTAGGGGACAGCCAGGGCACCCCAGGGACACTCAGGGCACCCCCAGGGACACCGAGGGTTCAGCCAGGGCACCCTAGGGACAGCCATGGCCCCCTAGGGACAGCCAGGGCACCCCCAGAGACACCGAGGGCACAGCCAGGGCACCCTAGGGACAGCCAGGGCACCCCAGGGACACCTAAGGGACAGGCAGGGCACCCCCAGGGACACCTAGGGGACAGGCAGGGCACCCCCAGGGACACTGACGGGACAGCCAGGGCACCCCCAGAGACCCCTAGAGGACAGCCAGGGACCTCCTAGGGACACTCTGGGCACCCCAAGGGACACCTTGGGGTCAGCCAGGGCACCCCAGGGACACCCAGGGCACACCCAGGGACACGGAGGGGACACCCAGGGCACCCCCAGGGACACCTAGGGGACAGCCAGGGAACCCCAGGGACACCCTGTGCACCCCCAGGGACACCCAGGGCACCCCCAGGGACACCTAGGGGACAGCCAGGGCCCCCCCAGGGACACCTAGGGGACAGCCAGGGCAACCCAGGGACACCCAGGGCACACCCAGGGACACCGAAGTGACAGCCAGGGCACCCTAGGGAAAGCCATGGCACCCTAGGGACAGCCAGGGCACCCCAGGGACACCCAGGGCACTCCCAGAGACACATAGGGCACAGCCAGGGCACCCTAGGGACAGCCAGGGCACTCCAGGGACACCTAAGGGACAGGCAGGGCACCCCCAGGGACACCTAGGGGACAGGCAGGGCACCCAAAGGGACACTGACGGGACAGCCAGGGCACCCCCAGAGACCCCTAGGGGACAGCCAGGGACCTCCTAGGGACACTCTGGGCACCCCAAGGGACACCTTGGGGTCAGCCAGGGCACCCCAGGGACACCCAGGGCACCCCCAGGGACACCTAGGGGACAGCCAGGGAACCCCAGGGACACCCTGTGCACCCCCAGGGACACCCAGGGCACCCCCAGGGACACCTAGGGGACAGCCAGGGCCCCCCCAGGGAAACCTAGGGGACAGCCAGGGAACCCCAGGGACACCCTGTGCACGCCCAGGGACACCCAGGGCACACCCAGGGACACCTAGGGGACAGCCAGGGCACCCTAGGGACAGCCAGGGCACCCCAGGGACACCCAGGGCACCCCCAGGGACACCTAGGGGACAGCCAGGGCCCCCCCAGGGACACCTAGGGGACAGCCAGGGGACCCCAGGGACACCCAGGGCACCCCCAGGGACACCTAGGAGACAGCCAGGGTACGCCAGGGACACCCAGGGCACCCCAGGGACACCTAGGGGACAGGCAGGGCACCCTAGGGACAGCCAGGGCACCCTCAGGGACACCAAGGGCACAGCCAGGCCACCCCAAGGACAGCCAGGGCAGCCCAGGGACACCTACAGGACAGCCAGGGCACCCCAGGGCAGCCCAGGGACACCCAGGGTACACCGGGTACACGTAGGGGACCTCCCGGGCACCCCAGGGACAGCCAGGGCCCCCCCAGGGACACCTACGGGACAGCCAGGGAACGCCAGGGACACGTAGGGGACAGCCAGGGCACCCTAGGGACAAGCAGGGCATCCCCAGGGACACCTAGGCGACCTCCAGACACATCTAGGAGACAGAGAGGGCACCCCAGGGACAGCCAGGGCACCCCCAGGGACACCTAGGGGACAGCCAGGGCACCACAGGAACAGCCAGGGCACCCCCAGGGACACCTAGGGGACAGCCAGGGCCCCCCCAGGGACACCTAGGGGACAGCCAGGGGACCCCAGGGACACCCAGGGCACCCCCAGGGACACGTAGGGGACAGCCAGGGCATCCCGAGGGACAGGGAGGGCACCCACAGGGACACCTAGGGCACAGCCAGGGCACCCTAGGGACAGCCAGGGCACCCTCAGGGACACCAAGGGCACAGCCAGGCCACCCCAAGGACAGCCAGGGCAGCCCAGGGACACCTACGGGACAGCCAAGGCACCCCAGGGCTGCCCAGGGACACCCAGGGTACCCCAGGGACACGTAGGGGACCTCCCGGGCACCCCAGGGACAGCCAGGGCACCCCAGGGACACCCAGGGCCCCCCCAGGGACACCTATGGGACAGCCAGGGAACGCCAGGGACACGTAGGGGACAGCCAGGGCACCCTAGGGATAGGCAGGGCACCCCCAGGGACACCTAGGGGACAGCCAGGGCACCCCCAGGGACACCTAGGGGACAGCCAGGGCACCCCAGGGACACCCAGGGCACCCCCAGGGACACCGAGGGGACAGCCAGGGCACCCTAGGGACAGCCATGGCCCCCTAGGGACAGCCAGGGCACCCCCAGAGACAGTGAGGGCACAGCCAGGGCACCCTAGGGACAGCCAGGGCACCCCAGGGACACCTAAGGGACAGGCAGGGCACCCCCAGGGACACTGACGGGACAGCCAGGGCACCCCCAGAGACCCCTAGAGGACAGCCAGGGACCTCCTAGGGACACTCTGGGCACCCCAAGGGACACCTTGGGGTCAGCAAGGGCACCCCAGGGACACCCAGGGCACACCCAGGGACACGGAGGGGACACCCAGGGCACCCCCAGGGACACCTAGGGGACAGCCAGGGAACCCCAGGGACACCCTGTGCACCCCCAGGGACACCCAGGGCACCCCCAGGGACACCTAGGGGACAGCCAGGGCCCCCCCAGGGACACCTAGGGGACAGCCAGGGCACCCCAGGGACACCCAGGGCACCCCCAGGGACACCGAGGGGACAGCCAGGGCACCCTAGGGACAGCCAGGGCACCCCAGGGACACCCAGGGCACCCCCAGAGACACCGAGGGCACAGCCAGGGCACCCTAGGGACAGCCAGGGCACCCCAGGGACACCTAAGGGACAGGCAGGGCACCCCCAGGGACACCTAGGGGACAGGCAGGGCACCCCAAGGGACACTGACGGGACAGCCAGGGCACCCCCAGAGACCCCTAGGGGTCAGCCAGGGACCTCCTAGGGACACTCTGGGCACCCCAAGGGACACCTTGGGGTCAGCCAGGGCACCCCAGGGACACCCAGGGCACCCCCAGGGACACCTAGGGGACAGCCAGGGAACCCCAGGGACACCCTGTGCACCCCCAGGGACACCCAGGGCACCCCCAGGGACACCTAGGGGACAGCCAGGGCCCCCCCAGGGAAACCTAGGGGACAGCCAGGGAACCCCAGGGACACCCTGTGCACGCCCAGGGACACCCAGGGCACACCCAGGGACACCTAGGGGACAGCCAGGGCACCCTAGGGACAGCCAGGGCACCCCCAGGGACACCCAGGGCACCCCCAGGGACACCTAGGGGACAGCCAGGGCACCTCGAGGGACAGGGAGGGCACCCCCAGGGACACTGACGGGACAGCCAGGGCACCCCCAGAGACCCCTAGGGGACAGCCAGGGACCTCCTAAGGACACTCTGGGCACCCCAAGGGACACCTTGGGGTCAGCCAGGGCACCCCAGGGACAGCGAGGGCACCCCCAGGGACACCTAGGCGACCTCCAGGGACATCTAGGGGACAGCCAGGGCACCCCAGGGACAGCCAGGGCACCCCCAGGGACACCTAGGGGACAGCCAGGGCCCCCCCAGGGACACCTAGGGGACAGCCAGGGGACCCCAGGGACACCCAGGGCACCCCCAGGGACACCTAGGGGACAGCCAGGGCATCCCGAGGGACAGGGAGGGCACCCACAGGGACACCTAGGAGACAGCCAGGGTACGCCAGGGACACCCAGGGCACCCCAGGCACACCTAGAGGACAGCCAGGGCAGCACAGGGACACCTACGGCACAGCCAGGGCACCCTAGGGACAGCCAGGGCACCCTCAGGGACACCAAGGGCACAGCCAGGCCACCCCAAGGAGAGCCAGGGCAGCCCAGGGACACCTACAGGACAGCCAGGGCACCCCAGGGCAGCCCAGGGACACCCAGGGTACACCGGGTACACGTAGGGGACCTCCCGGGCACCCCAGGGACAGCCAGGGCACCCCAGGGACACCCAGGGCACCCCCAGGGACACCTAGGGGACAGCCAGGGGACCCCAGGGACACCCAGGGCACCCCCAGGGACACGTAGGGGACAGCCAGGGCATCCCGTGGGACAGGGAGGGCACCCACAGGGACACCTACGGCACAGCCAGGGCACCCTATGGACAGCCAGGGCACCCTCAGGGACACCAAGGGCACAGCCAGGCCACCCCAAGGACAGCCAGGGCAGCCCAGGGACACCTACGGGACAGCCAAGGCACCCCAGGGCTGCCCAGGGACACCCAGGGTACCCCAGGGACACGTAGGGGACCTCCCGGGCACCCCAGGGACAGCCAGCGCACCCCAGGGACACCCAGGGCCCCCCCAGGGACACCTATGGGACAGCCAGGGAACGCCAGGGACACCTAGGGGACAGCCAGGGCACCCTAGGGATAGGCAGGGCACCCCCAGGGACACCTAGGGGACAGCCAGGGCCCCCCCAGGGACACCTAGGGGACAGCCAGGGCACCCCAGGGACACCCAGGGCACCCCCAGGGACACCGAGGGTTCAGCCAGGGCACCCTAGGGACAGCCATGGCCCCCTAGGGACAGCCAGGGCACCCCCAGAGACACCGAGGGCACAGCAAGGGCACCCTAGGGACAGCCAGGGCACCCCAGGGACACCTAAGGGACAGGCAGGGCACCCCCAGGGACACCTAGGGGACAGGCAGGGCACCCCCAGGGACACTGACGGGACAGCCAGGGCAACCCCAGAGACCCCTAGAGGACAGCCAGGGACCTCCTAGGGACACTCTGGGCACCCCAAGGGACACCTTGGGGTCAGCCAGGGCACCCCAGGGACACCCAGGGCACACCCAGGGACACGGAGGGGACACCCAGGGCACCCCCAGGGACACCTAGGGGACAGCCAGGGCACCCCAGGGACACCCAGGGCACCCCCAGGGACACCGAGGGGACAGCCAGGGCACCCTAGGGACAGCCAGGGCACCCCAGGGACACCCAGGGCACCCCCAGAGACACCGAGGGCACAGCCAGGGCACCCTAGGGACAGCCAGGGCACCCCAGGGACACCTAAGGGACAGGCAGGGCACCCCCAGGGACACCTAGGGGACAGGCAGGGCACCCCAAGGGACACTGACGGGACAGCCAGGGCACCCCCAGAGACCCCTAGGGGTCAGCCAGGGACCTCCTAGGGACACTCTGGGCACCCCAAGGGACACCTTGGGGTCAGCCAGGGCACCCCAGGGACACCCAGGGCACCCCCAGGGACACCTAGGGGACAGCCAGGGAACCCCAGGGACACCCTGTGCACCCCCAGGGACACCCAGGGCACCCCCAGGGACACCTAGGGGACAGCCAGGGCCCCCCCAGGGAAACCTAGGGGACAGCCAGGGAACCCCAGGGACACCCTGTGCACGCCCAGGGACACCCAGGGCACACCCAGGGACACCTAGGGGACAGCCAGGGCACCCTAGGGACAGCCAGGGCACCCCCAGGGACACCCAGGGCACCCCCAGGGACACCTAGGGGACAGCCAGGGCACCTCGAGGGACAGGGAGGGCACCCCCAGGGACACCTACAGGACAGCCAGGGCCCCCCCAGGGACATCCAGGGCACCCCCAGGGACACCTAGGGGACAGCCAGGGCATCCCCAGGGACACCCTGGGCCCCCCCAGGGACACCTAGGGGACAGCCAGGGCACCCCAGGCACACCCAGGGCACCCCCAGTGACACCTAGGGGACAGCCAGAGAACCCCAGGGACACCTAGGGGACAGCCAGGGCACCCCCAGGGACACCTAGGGGACAGCCAGGGCACCCCGAGGGACACCAGGGCACCCCCAGGGACACCTAGGGGACAGGCAGGGCACCCCCAGGGACACCTAGGGGACTGCCAGGGCACCCTAGGGACAGCCAGGGCACCCCCAGGGACACCTATGGGACAGCCAGGGAACCCCAGGGACACCCTGGGCACCCCCAGGGACACCTAATGCACCCCCAGGGACACCTAGGGGACAGCCAGGGCCCCCCCAGGGACACCTAGGGGACAGCCAGGGCACCCCAGGGACACCCAGGGCACCCCCAGCAACACCGAGGGGACAGCCAGGGCACCCTAGGGAAAGCCATGGCACCCTAGGGACAGCCAGGGCACCCCAGGGACACCCAGGGCACCCCCAGAGACACCGAGGGCACAGCCAGGGAACCCTAGGGACAGCCAGGGCACCCCAGGGACACCTAAGGGACAGGCAGGGCACCCCCAGGGACACCTAGGGGACAGGCAGGGCACCCCAAGGGACACTGACGGGACAGCCAGGGCACCCCCAGAGACCCCTAGGGGACAGCCAGGGACCTCCTAGGGACACTCTGGGCACCCCAAGGGACACCTTGGGGTCAGCCAGGGCACCCCAGGGACACCCAGGGCACCCCCAGGGACACCTAGGGGACACCCAGGGAACCCCAGGGACACCCTGTGCACCCCCAGGGACACCCAGGGCACCCCCAGGGACACCTAGGGGACAGCCAGGGCCCCCTCAGGGAAACCTAGGGGACAGCCAGGGAACCCCAGGGACACCCTGTGCACGCCCAGGGACACCCAGGGCACACCCAGGGACACCTAGGGGACAGCCAGGGCACCCTAGGGACAGCCAGGGCACCCCCAGGGACACCCAGGGCACCCCCAGGGACACCTAGGGGACAGCCAGGGCACCTCGAGGGACAGGGAGGGCACCCCCAGGGACACTGACGGGACAGCCAGGGCACCCCCAGAGACCCCTAGGGGACAGCCAGGGACCTCCTAGGGACACTCTGGGCACCCCAAGGGACACCTTGGGGTCAGCCAGGGCACCCCAGGGACAGCGAGGGCACCCCCAGGGACACCTAGGCGACCTCCAGGGACATCTAGGGGACAGCCAGGGCACCCCAGGGACAGCCAGGGCACCCCCAGGGACACCTAGGGGACAGCCAGGGCCCCCCCAGGGACACCTAGGGGACAGCCAGGGGACCCCAGGGACACCCAGGGCACCCCCAGGGACACCTAGGGGACAGCCAGGGAACCCCAGGGACACCCTGTGCACCCCCAGGGACACCCAGGGCACCCCCAGGGACACCTAGGGGACAGCCAGGGCCCCCCCAGGGAAACCTAGGGGACAGCCAGGGAACCCCAGGGACACCCTGTGCACGCCCAGGGACACCCAGGGCACACCCAGGGACACCTAGGGGACAGCCAGGGCACCCTAGGGAGAGCCAGGGCACCCCCAGGGACACCCAGGGCACCCCCAGGGACACCTAGGGGACAGCCAGGGCACCTCGAGAAACAGGAAGGGCACCCCCAGGGACACCTACAGGACAGCCAGGGCCCCCCCAGGGACATCCAGGGCACCCCCAGGGACACCTAGGGGACAGCCAGGGCATCCCCAGGGACACCCTGGGCACCCCCAGGGACACCTAGGGGACAGCCAGGGCACCCCAGGCACACCCAGGGCACCCCCAGGGACACCTAGGGGACAGCCAGGGAACCCCAGGGACACCTAGGGGACAGCCAGGGCACTCCCAGGGACACCTAGGGGACAGCCAGGGCACCCCGAGGGACACCAGGGCACCCCCAGGGACACCTAGGGGACAGGCAGGGCACCCCCAGGGACACCTAGGGGACTGCCAGGGCACCCTAGGGACACCCAGGGCACCCCCAGGGACACCTAGGGGACAGCCAGGGAACCCCAGGGACACCCTGGGCACCCCCAGGGACACCTAATGCACCCCTAGGGACACCTAGGGGACAGCCAGGGCCCCCCCAGGGACACCTAGGGGACAGCCAGGGAACCCCAGGGACACCCTGTGCACCCCTAGGGACACCTAGGGCACCCCCAGGGACACCTAGGGGACAGCCAGGGCCCCCCCAGGGACACCTAGGGGACAGCCAGGGAACCTCAGGGACACCCTGTGCACCCCCAGGGAAAACCAGGGCACACCCGGGGACACCTAGGGGACAGCCCGGGCACCCTAGGGACAGCCAGGGCACAGAAAGGGCACCCTAGGGACAGCCAGGGCACCCCCAAGGACACCTAGGGGACACGCAGGGTACCCCCAGGGACAACGAGGGGACAGCCAGGGCACCCCCAGAGACAGCCAAGGCACCCCCAGGGACACCTAAGGGACAGGCAGGGCACCCCCAGGGACACCTAGGGGACAGCCAGGGCCCCCCCAGGGACACCTAGGGGACAGCCAGGGCACCCCAGGGACACCCAGGGCACCCCCAGGGACACCGAGGGTTCAGCCAGGGCACCCTAGGGACAGCCATGGCCCCCTAGGGACAGCCAGGGCACCCCCAGAGACACCGAGGGCACAGCCAGGGCACCCTAGGGACAGCCAGGGCACCCCAGGGACACCTAAGGGACAGGCAGGGCACCCCCAGGGACACCTAGGGGACAGGCAGGGCACCCCCAGGGACACTGACGGGACAGCCAGGGCAACCCCAGAGACCCCTAGAGGACAGCCAGGGACCTCCTAGGGACACTCTGGGCACCCCAAGGGACACCTTGGGGTCAGCCAGGGCACCCCAGGGACACCCAGGGCACACCCAGGGACACGGAGGGGACACCCAGGGCACCCCCAGGGACACCTAGGGGACAGCCAGGGCACCCCAGGGACACCCAGGGCACCCCCAGGGACACCGAGGGGACAGCCAGGGCACCCTAGGGACAGCCAGGGCACCCCAGGGACACCCAGGGCACCCCCAGAGACACCGAGGGCACAGCCAGGGCACCCTAGGGACAGCCAGGGCACCCCAGGGACACCTAAGGGACAGGCAGGGCACCCCCAGGGACACCTAGGGGACAGGCAGGGCACCCCAAGGGACACTGACGGGACAGCCAGGGCACCCCCAGAGACCCCTAGGGGTCAGCCAGGGACCTCCTAGGGACACTCTGGGCACCCCAAGGGACACCTTGGGGTCAGCCAGGGCACCCCAGGGACACCCAGGGCACCCCCAGGGACACCTAGGGGACAGCCAGGGAACCCCAGGGACACCCTGTGCACCCCCAGGGACACCCAGGGCACCCCCAGGGACACCTAGGGGACAGCCAGGGCCCCCCCAGGGAAACCTAGGGGACAGCCAGGGAACCCCAGGGACACCCTGTGCACGCCCAGGGACACCCAGGGCACACCCAGGGACACCTAGGGGACAGCCAGGGCACCCTAGGGACAGCCAGGGCACCCCCAGGGACACCCAGGGCACCCCCAGGGACACCTAGGGGACAGCCAGGGCACCTCGAGGGACAGGGAGGGCACCCCCAGGGACACCTACAGGACAGCCAGGGCCCCCCCAGGGACATCCAGGGCACCCCCAGGGACACCTAGGGGACAGCCAGGGCATCCCCAGGGACACCCTGGGCCCCCCCAGGGACACCTAGGGGACAGCCAGGGCACCCCAGGCACACCCAGGGCACCCCCAGTGACACCTAGGGGACAGCCAGAGAACCCCAGGGACACCTAGGGGACAGCCAGGGCACCCCCAGGGACACCTAGGGGACAGCCAGGGCACCCCGAGGGACACCAGGGCACCCCCAGGGACACCTAGGGGACAGGCAGGGCACCCCCAGGGACACCTAGGGGACTGCCAGGGCACCCTAGGGACAGCCAGGGCACCCCCAGGGACACCTAGGGGACAGCCAGGGAACCCCAGGGACACCCTGGGCACCCCCAGGGACACCTAATGCACCCCCAGGGACACCTAGGGGACAGCCAGGGCCCCCCCAGGGACACCTAGGGGACAGCCAGGGCACCCCAGGGACACCCAGGGCACCCCCAGGGACACCGAGGGGACAGCCAGGGCACCCTAGGGAAAGCCATGGCACCCTAGGGACAGCCAGGGCACCCCAGGGACACCCAGGGCACCCCCAGAGACACCGAGGGCACAGCCAGGGAACCCTAGGGACAGCCAGGGCACCCCAGGGACACCTAAGGGACAGGCAGGGCACCCCCAGGGACACCTAGGGGACAGGCAGGGCACCCCAAGGGACACTGACGGGACAGCCAGGGCACCCCCAGAGACCCCTAGGGGACAGCCAGGGACCTCCTAGGGACACTCTGGGCACCCCAAGGGACACCTTGGGGTCAGCCAGGGCACCCCAGGGACACCCAGGGCACCCCCAGGGACACCTAGGGAACACCCAGGGAACCCCAGGGACACCCTGTGCACCCCCAGGGACACCCAGGGCACCCCCAGGGACACCTAGGGGACAGCCAGGGCCCCCTCAGGGAAACCTAGCGGACAGCCAGGGAACCCCAGGGACACCCTGTGCACGCCCAGGGACACCCAGGGCACACCCAGGGACACCTAGGGGACAGCCAGGGCACCCTAGGGACAGCCAGGGCACCCCCAGGGACACCCAGGGCACCCCCAGGGACACCTAGGGGACAGCCAGGGCACCTCGAGGGACAGGGAGGGCACCCCCAGGGACACTGACGGGACAGCCAGGGCACCCCCAGAGACCCCTAGGGGACAGCCAGGGACCTCCTAGGGACACTCTGGGCACCCCAAGGGACACCTTGGGGTCAGCCAGGGCACCCCAGGGACAGCGAGGGCACCCCCAGGGACACCTAGGCGACCTCCAGGGACATCTAGGGGACAGCCAGGGCACCCCCAGGGACACCTAGGGGACAGCCAGGGCCCCCCCAGGGACACCTAGGGGACAGCCAGGGGACCCCAGGGACACCCAGGGCACCCCCAGGGACACCTAGGGGACAGCCAGGGAACCCCAGGGACACCCTGTGCACCCCCAGGGACACCCAGGGCACCCCCAGGGACACCTAGGGGACAGCCAGGGCCCCCCCAGGGAAACCTAGGGGACAGCCAGGGAACCCCAGGGACACCCTGTGCACGCCCAGGGACACCCAGGGCACACCCAGGGACACCTAGGGGACAGCCAGGGCACCCTAGGGAGAGCCAGGGCACCCCCAGGGACACCCAGGGCACCCCCAGGGACACCTAGGGGACAGCCAGGGCACCTCGAGAAACAGGGAGGGCACCCCCAGGGACACCTACAGGACAGCCAGGGCCCCCCCAGGGACATCCAGGGCACCCCCAGGGACACCTAGGGGACAGCCAGGGCATCCCCAGGGACACCCTGGGCACCCCCAGGGACACCTAGGGGACAGCCAGGGCACCCCAGGCACACCCAGGGCACCCCCAGGGACACCTAGGGGACAGCCAGGGAACCCCAGGGACACCTAGGGGACAGCCAGGGCACTCCCAGGGACACCTAGGGGACAGCCAGGGCACCCCGAGGGACACCAGGGCACCCCCAGGGACACCTAGGGGACAGGCAGGGCACCCCCAGGGACACCTAGGGGACTGCCAGGGCACCCTAGGGACACCCAGGGCACCCCCAGGGACACCTAGGGGACAGCCAGGGAACCCCAGGGACACCCTGGGCACCCCCAGGGACACCTAATGCACCCCTAGGGACACCTAGGGGACAGCCAGGGCCCCCCCAGGGACACCTAGGGGACAGCCAGGGAACCCCAGGGACACCCTGTGCACCCCTAGGGACACCTAGGGCACCCCCAGGGACACCTAGGGGACAGCCAGGGCCCCCCCAGGGACACCTAGGGGACAGCCAGGGAACCTCAGGGACACCCTGTGCACCCCCAGGGAAAACCAGGGCACACCCGGGGACACCTAGGGGACAGCCCGGGCACCCTAGGGACAGCCAGGGCACAGAAAGGGCACCCTAGGGACAGCCAGGGCACCCCCAAGGACACCTAGGGGACACGCAGGGTACCCCCAGGGACAACGAGGGGACAGCCAGGGCACCCCCAGAGACAGCCAAGGCACCCCCAGGGACACCTAAGGGACAGGCAGGGCACCCCCAGGGACACCTAGGGGACAGCCAGGGCACCCCTAGGGACACCCAGGGCACCCCCAGGGACATCCAGGGGACAGCCAGGGCACCCCAGGGACATTTAGGGGACAGCACGGGCACTCCAGGGACACCCAGGGCACCCCCAGGGACACGAAGGGGACAGCCAGGGCTCCCCCAGGGACAGCCAGGGCTCCCCCAGGGACAGCCAGGGCACACCAAAAGACACCTAAAGGACAGCCAGGGCACCCACAGGGCCACCTAGGGGACAGCCAGGGCACCCCCAGGGACAGCCAGGGCCCCCCCAGGGACATCAAGGGCACCCCCAGGGACACCTAGGGGACAGCCAGGGCACCTACAGGGACACCTAGGAGACAGCCAGGGCACCCCAGGGACAGCGAGGGCACCCCCAGGGACACCTAGGCGACCTCCAGGGACATCTAGGGGACAGCCAGGGCACCCCAGGGACAGCCAGGGCACCCCCAGGGACACCTAGGGGACAGCCAGGGCCCCCCCAGGGACACCTAGGGGACAGCCAGGGGACTCCAGGGACACCCAGGGCATCCCCAGGGACACCTAGGGGACAGCCAGGGCATCCCGAGGGACAGGGAGGGCACCCACAGGGACACCTAGGAGACAGCCAGGGTACGCCAGGGACACCTAGAGGACAGCCAGGGCACCACAGGGACACCTAGGGCACAGCCAGGGCACCCTCAGGGACACCAAGGGCACAGCCAGGCCACCCCAAGGACAGCCAGGGCAGCCCAGGGACACCTACAGGACAGCCAGGGCACCCCAGGGCAGCCCAGGGACACCCAGGGCCCCCCCAGGGAAACCTACGGGACAGCCAGGGAACGCCAGGGACACGTAGGAGACAGCCAGGGCACCCCAGGGACAGCCAGGGCACCCCCAGGGACACCTAGGGGACAGCCAGGGCACCACAGGAACAGCCAGGGCACCCCCAGGGACACCTAGGGGACAGCCAGGGCCCCCCCAGGGACACCTAGGGGACAGCCAGGGGACCCCAGGGACACCCAGGGCACCCCCAGGGACACGTAGGGGACAGCCAGGGCATCCCGAGGGACAGGGAGGGCACCCACAGGGACACCTAGGGCACAGCCAGGGAACCCTAGGGACAGCCAGGGCACCCTCAGGGACACCAAGGGCACAGCCAGGCCACACCAAGGACAGCCAGGGCAGCCCAGGGACACCTACGGGACAGCCAAGGCACCCCAGGGACACCCAGGGCACCCCCAGGGACACCTAGGGGACAGCCAGGGCACCCTAGGGACAGCCAGGGCACCCCCAGAGACACCGAGGGCACAGGCAGGGCACCCTGGGGACAGCCAGGGCACCCCCAGGGACATGTAGGGGACAGGCAGGGCACCCAAGGGACACCGAGGGGACATCCAGGGCACCCCCAGGGACACCATGGGCAGCCCCAGGGACACCGAGGGGACAGCCAGGGCACCCCCAGAGACCCCTAGAGGACAGCCAGGGACCTCCTAGGGACACTCTGGGCACCCCAAGGGACACCTTGGGGTCAGCCAGGGCACCCCAGGGACACCCAGGGCACACCCAGGGACACGGAGGGGACACCCAGGGCACCCCCAGGGACACCTAGAGGACAGCCAGGGAACCCCAGGGACACCCTGTGCACCCCCAGGGACACCCAGGGCACCCCCAGGGACACCTAGGGGACAGCCAGGGCCCCCCCAGGGACACCTAGGGGACAGCCAGGGCACCCCAGGGACACCCAGGGCACCCCCAGGGACACCGAGGGGACAGCCAGGGCACCCTAGGGAAAGCCATGGCACCCTAGGGACAGCCAGGGCACCCCAGGGACACCCAGGGCACCCCCAGAGACACCGAGGGCACAGCCAGGGCACCCTAGGGACAGCCAGGGCACCCCAGGGACACCTAAGGGACAGGCAGGGCACCCCCAGGGACACCTAGGGGTCAGCCAGGGCACCCCAGGGACACCCAGGGCACACCCAGGGACACGGAGGGGACAGCCAGGGCCCCCCCAGGAACACCTAGGGGACAGCCAGGGCACCCCAGGGACACCCAGGGCACCCCCAGGGACACCGAGGGGACAGCCAGGGCACCCTAGGGAAAGCCATGGCACCCTAGGGACAGCCAGGGCACCCCAGGGACACCCAGGGCACCCCCAGAGACACCGAGGGCACAGCCAGGGCACCCTAGGGACAGCCAGGGCACCCCAGGGACACCTAAGGGACAGGCAGGGCACCCCCAGGGACACCTAGGGGACAGGCAGGGCACCCCAAGGGACACTGACGGGACAGCCAGGGCACCCCCAGAGACCCCTAGGGGACAGCCAGGGACCTCCTAGGGACACTCTGGGCACCCCAAGGGACACCTTGGGGTCAGCCAGGGCACCCCAGGGACACCCAGGGCACCCCCAGGGACACCTAGGGGACAGCCAGGGAACCCCAGGGACACCCTGTGCACCCCCAGGGACACCCAGGGCACCCCCAGGGACACCTAGGGGACAGCCAGGGCCCCCCCAGGGAAACCTAGGGGACAGCCAGGGAACCCCAGGGACACCCTGTGCACGCCCAGGGACACCCAGGGCACACCCAGGGACACCTAGGGGACAGCCAGGGCACCCTAGGGACAGCCAGGGCACCCCCAGGGACGCCCAGGGCACCCCCAGGGACACCTAGGGGACAGCCAGGGCACCTCGAGGGACAGGGAGGGCACCCCCAGGGACACCTACAGGACAGCCAGGGCCCCCCCAGGGACATCCAGGGCACCCCAAGGGACACCTAGGGGACAGCCAGGGCATCCCCAGGGACACCCTGGGCACCCCCAGGGACACCTAGGGGACAGCCAGGGAACCCCAGGGACACCCTGTGCACCCCCAGGGACACCCAGGGCACCCCCAGGGAACCCCAGGGACACCTAGGGGACAGCCAGGGCCCCCCCAGGGACACCTAGGGGACAGCCAGGGCACCCCAGGGATACCCAGGGCACCCCCAGGGACACCGAGGGGACAGCCAGGGCACCCTAGGGAAAGCCATGGCACCCTAGGGACAGCCAGGGCACCCCAGGGACACCCAGGGCACCCCCAGAGACACCGAGGGCACAGCCAGGGCACCTTAGGGACAGCCAGGGCACCCCAGGGACACCTAAGGGACAGGCAGGGCACCCCCAGGGACACCTAGGGGACAGGCAGGGCACCCCAAGGGACACTGACGGGACAGCCAGGGCACCCCCAGAGACCGCTAGGGGACAGCCAGGGACCTCCTAGGGACACTCTGGGCACCCCAAAGGACACCTTGGGGTCAGCCAGGGCACCCCAGGGACACACAGGGCACCCCCAGGGACACCTAGGGGACAGCCAGGGAACCCCAGGGACACCCTGTGCACCCCCAGGGACACCCAGGGCACCCCCAGAGACACCTAGGGGACAGCCAGGGCCCCCCCAGGGAAACCTAGGGGACAGCCAGGGAACCCCAGGGACACCCTGTGCACGCCCAGGGACACCCAGGGCACAACCAGGGACACCTAGGGGACAGCCAGGGCACCCTAGGGACAGCCAGGGCACCCCCAGGGACACCCAGGGCACCCCCAGGGACACCTAGGGGATAGCCAGGGAACCCCAGGGACACCTAGGGGACAGCCAGGGCACCCCCAGGGACACCTAGGGGACAGCCAGGGCACCCCGAGGGACGCCAGGGCACCCCCAGGGACACCTAGGGGACAGGCACGGCACCCCCAGGGACACCTAGGGGACTGCCAGGGCACCCTAGGGACAGCCAGGGCACCCCCAGGGACACCTAGGGGACAGCCAGGGAACTCCAGGGACACCCTGGGCACCCCCAGGGACACCTAATGCACCCCCAGGGACACCTAGGGGACGGCCAGGGCCCCCCCAGGGACACCTAGGGGACACCCAGGGAACCCCAGGGACACCCTGTGCACCCCTAGGGACACCCAGGGCACCCCCAGGGACACCTAGGGGACTGCCAGGGCCCCCCCAGGGACACCTAGGGGACAGCCAGGGAACCTCAGGGACACCCTGTGCACCCCCAGGGAAAACCAGGGCACACCCGGGGACACCTAGGGGACAGCCCGGGCACCCTAGGGACAGCCAGGGCACAGAAAGGGCACCCTAGGGACAGCCAGGGCACCCCCAAGGACACCTAGGGGACACGCAGGGTACCCCCAGGGACAACGAGGGGACAGCCAGGGCACCCCCAGGGACAGCCAAGGCACCCCAGAGACACCTAGGGCAAAGCCAGGGCACCCTAGGGACAGCCAGGGCACCCCCAGGGACACCTAAGGGACAGGCAGGGCACCCCCAGGGACACCTAGGGGACAGCCAGGGCACCCCCAGGGACACCCAGGGGACAGCCAGGGCACCCTAGGGAAAGCCATGGCACCCTAGGGACAGCCAGGGCACCCCAGGGACACCCAGGGCACCCCCAGAGACACCGAGGGCACAGCCAGGGCACCTTAGGGACAGCCAGGGCACCCCAGGGACACCTAAGGGACAGGCAGGGCACCCCCAGGGACACCTAGGGGACAGGCAGGGCACCCCAAGGGACACTGACGGGACAGCCAGGGCACCCCCAGAGACCCCTAGGGGACAGCCAGGGACCTCCTAGGGACACTCTGGGCACCTCAAAGGACACCTTGGGGTCAGCCAGGGCACCCCAGGGACACCCAGGGCACCCCCAGGGACACCTAGGGGACAGCCAGGGAACCCCAGGGACACCCTGTGCACCCCCAGGGACACCCAGGGCACCCCCAGGGACACCTAGGGGACAGCCAGGGCCCCCCCAGGGAAACCTAGGGGACAGCCAGGGAACCCCAGGGACACCCTGTGCACGCCCAGGGACACCCAGGGCACACCCAGGGACACCTAGGGGACAGCCAGGGCACCCTAGGGACAGCCAGGGCACCCCCAGGGACACCCAGGGCACCCCCAGGGACACCTAGGGGATAGCCAGGGAACCCCAGGGACACCTAGGGGACAGCCAGGGCACCCCCAGGGACACCTAGGGGACAGCCAGGTCACCCCGAGGGACGCCAGGGCACCCCCAGGGACACCTAGGGGACAGGCACGGCACCCCCTGGGACACCTAGGGGACTGCCAGGGCACCCTAGGGACAGCCAGGGCACCCCCAGGGACACCTAGGGGACAGCCAGGGAACCCCAGGGACACCCTGGGCACCCCCAGGGACACCTAATGCACCCCCAGGGACACCTAGGGGACGGCCAGGGCCCCCCCAGGGACACCTAGGGGACACCCAGGGAACCCCAGGGACACCCTGTGCACCCCTAGGGACACCCAGGGCACCCCCAGGGACACCTAGGGGACTGCCAGGGCCCCCCCAGGGACACCTAGGGGACAGCCAGGGAACCTCAGGGACACCCTGTGCACCCCAAGGGACACCTTGGGGACAGCCAGGGCACCCCAGGGACACCCAGGGCACCCCCAGGGACACGGAGGGGACACCCAGGGCACCCCAGGGACACCTAGGGGACAGCCAGGGCACCTCGAGGGACAGGGAGGGCACCCCCAGGGACACCTACAGGACAGCCAGGGCCCCCCCAGGGACATCCAGGGCACCCCAAGGGACACCTAGGGGACAGCCAGGGCATCCCCAGGGACACCCTGGGCACCCCCAGGGACACCTAGGGGACAGCCAGGGAACCCCAGGGACACCTAGGGGACAGCCAGGGCCCCCCCAGGGACACCTAGGGGACAGCCAGGGCACCCCAGGGACACCCAGGGCACCCCCAGAGACACCGAGGGCACAGCCAGGGCACCTTAGGGACAGCCAGGGCACCCCAGGGACACCTAAGGGACAGGCAGGGCACCCCCAGGGACACCTAGGGGACAGGCAGGGCACCCCAAGGGACACCCTGGGCACCCCCAGGGACACCTAATGCACCCCCAGGGACACCTAGGGGACGGCCAGGGCCCCCCCAGGGACACCTAGGGGACACCCAGGGAACCCCAGGGACACCCTGTGCACTCCTAGGGACACCCAGGGCACCCCCAAGGACACCTAGGGGACACGCAGGGTACCCCCAGGGACAACGAGGGGACAGCCAGGGCACCCCCAGGGACAGCCAAGGCACCCCAGGGACACCTAGGGCAAAGCCAGGGCACCCTAGGGACAGCCAGGGCACCCCCAGGGACACCTAAGGGAAAGGCAGGGCACCCCCAGGGACACCTAGGGGACAGCCAGGGCACCCCCAGGGACACCCAGGGCCCCCCCAGGGACACCTACGGGACAGCCAGGGAACGCCAAGGACACGTAGGGGACAGCCAGGGCACCCTAGGGACAGGCAGGGCACCCCCAGGGACACCTAGGGGACAGCCAGGGCACCCCCAGGGACACCGAGGGGACAGCCAGGGAACCCTAGGGACAGCCATGGCACCCTAGGGACAGCCAGGGCACCCCAGGGACACCCAGGGCACCCCCAGAGACACCGAGGGCACAGCCAGGGCACCCTAGGGACAGCCAGGGCACCCCAGGAACACCTAAGGGACAGGCAGGGCACCCCCAGGGACACCTAGGGGACAGGCAGGGCACCCCCAGGGACAGTGATGGGACAGCCAGGGCACCCCCAGAGACCCCTAGAGGACAGCCAGGGACCTACTAGGGACACTCTGGGCACCCCAAGGGACACCTTGGGGACAGCCAGGGCACCCCAGGGACACCCAGGGCACCCCCAGGGACACGGAGGGGACACCCAGGGCACCCCAGGGACACCTAGGGGACAGCCAGGGAACCCCAGGGACACCCTGTGCACCCCCAGGGACACCCAGGGCACCCCCAGGGACACCTAGGGGACAGCCAGGGCCCCCCCAGGGAAACCTAGGGGACAGCCAGGGAACCCCAGGGACACCCTGTGCACGCCCAGGGACACCCAGGGCACACCCAGGGACACCTAGGGGACAGCCAGGGCACCCTAGGGACAGCCAGGGCACCCCCAGGGACACCCAGGGCACCCCCAGGGACACCTAGGGGACAGCCAGGGCACCTCGAGGGACAGGGAGGGCACCCCCAGGG